>NW_024098435.1:0-232524 GCF_016545835.1 Crotalus tigris | reverse complement strand
AGCCAGATGTTCAGACTGGATTTGGCATTTGTCTACCTATCGAGTCCTTACCCAGGACCTGGGATAGGCAGATGTGGATGTTTGATGGTATTACAGATATCGTCGCAGGATGGAAGCAGTTCCTAGTAAGGCCACCTTTTGCAATTGACTAATAGCGAATTTGTCAATGCCAATGGTGTTCAAGTGGTGCTCCAGTTGTTTTGGGATTGAACCCAAGGAGCCTATTACTATTGGTACTACCCTTGCTTGCTTTTGCCACAGTCTTTCTATTTCTATTTGTAGGTCTTTGTATTTTGTTATCTTCTCCAGTTCTTTCTCGTCTATTCTGCTGTCTCCAGGCACTGCCACGTCCACTATCCAGACTTTTTGTCTTTCTTATCGACAATTGTTAAGTCTGGGGTGTTATGTTGCAAGTGCTTGTCTGTTTGAATTCTGAAGCCCCAGAGCAGTTTAATTTTATCATTTTCTATGACTTTCTCTATTTTATGATCCCACCAGTTTTTGCTTACAGGCAAATGATATTTTTTGCAGATCTTCCAATGCACCATTGTTGATACTTTGTCATGCCGCTGCTTGTAATCAGTCTGTGCAATCTTCTTGCACCAGCTTACCAAGTGGTCCACTGTTTCTTCAGCTTCTTTGCATAGGCGGCACTTACTGTCTGTTGCTGTCTTCTCAATTTTGACTTTGTATGCATTTGTCCTTAAGGCTTGGTCTTGTGCAGCCAGAATTAGTCCCTCGGTCTCTTTCTTCAATTTTCCTGCTCTTAGCCATTGCCAGGTTTTATTATTATCTGCTTTCCCAGCTCTTTTTTTCATGTATTGGCCATGTAGTGCTGTGTCTTCCCATGCCTCTATTCTGTTCTTCATTTGGTCTTTCTTGAAGGCCAGTTTGGTCTCTCCAGTAGTTAGTAAGCCTTCCTGATATACTAATTTCAGTGCATCTTCATCATTGTTCTTCAGATATTCTTCCAAAGCCATTTTTTCTTCTTCAACCATCTGATGTACTTGTAGCATTCCACGCCCACCTATTTGCCTTGGTAGATAAAGTCTATCAATGTCACTGCGTGGATGAAGGGCGTGATTCATTGTCATTATTTTTCTGGTCTGCCTATCCATTGCTTTTAGTTCTGCTTGAGTCCAGTCCACTATTCCAGCTGTGTACCTAATGACTGGGATTGCCCAGGTGTTGATTGCCTTTATGGTATTTCCTCCATTGAGTTTGGACTTTAAGATCTTCTTCACTCTCTTGATGTATTCACCTCTAATCTTTTTCTTGACTTCAGTGTGCTTGATGTTGTCAGCTTGAAGGATACCCAAGTATTTGTAGTACTCTTCCTCATCCAGACTCTTAATGTTATTTTCGTGGGGCATCTTGATTCCTTCAGTTTTCATTATTTTTCCTTGTTTGATAGTAAGTGTGGCACATTTGTCCAAGCCAAACTCCATTACAATATCTTGGCTATATATACGGACAGTGTTGAGCAGCGATTCTATTTCAGATGATGTTTTTCCATACAGCTTCAGATCATCCATGTAAAGGAGGTGGGATAGTCTGGCAGATGTTTTTGATGTTTGATAGCCATGTCCTGAGTTATTCAGTATTGTTGACAGAGGAAACAGTGCAATAACAAATAGTAATGGTGATAATGAATCTCCTTGAAATATTCCTCTCTTGATATTAACCTCTCCCAGCTTCTCACCATTGATCTGCAACTGTGTCTTCCATTGTGCCATCGATCTTTGCACAAATTTTCTGATGTTTCTACTGACTCCTGTTATTTCTAGGCACTTTATTATCCAATCATGTGGCAGAGAGTCAAATGCCTTTTTGTAGTCAATCCATGCCACATTCAGGTTGGTCTTCCTTCTCTTGCAGTTTTCCAAGATCATTTTGTCTATTAGGAGTTGATCTTTTGTTCCTCTGCTATTGGGGCGGTTTCCTTTCTGCTCAGGTGGAAAGAGATTGTTTTCAACTAGATGCTGTTGTACTGCATCAGCTACCACACCAGTTAGTAATTTGAAAGTTGTTGGTAAGCAGGTAATTGGCCTGTAGTTACCTGGTGTTGCCCCTTTTGCTGGATTTTTCATTATTAGGTAGGTTTTCCCAGTTGTTAGCCACTTTTCAATTTCTCCTCCTTGTAGTATATTGTTGAACTGCTTGGCAATGAGTGGGTGTATAACAGTTAGATGTTTCAACCAAAACCCATGCAGTTCATCTTCACCTGGTGCTGACCAATTTTTGATTTTCCTTGCTCTTTTTTCTACCATTTTTGTTGTTATTACTAGTTCTTTCATTTCAACTTCTGTTTTATTTGCATCCACCTCTTTTAACCAAGCCGCATCCTTGTTGTATTTCTTTGGGTTATCCCATATCTGCTTCCAGAACTGCACTGTTTCTTCCTTGTCAGGTACTGACTGATTCCTTGCAGTTTCTCCATTGATGGATTGGTAGAAACGTTTCTGATTGGATTGAAATTGGAGGTTCTGCCTATAGTTTGCAATTCGAGCTTCATATCTACTGATTTTCCTGGCTATAGCTGTTATTTGTTGCTTTATTATTTCCAGTGCTTCCTTGATCTTCCTTGTTTCTAAGTGGTATTTCTTGATTAGGTATTCTTTGGTCTTCTTGTTCTTCAGCTTCTTTTCTTTCATCTGTTCTAGCTTGCTTGCATGTGATCTTAACTTGCTGATCTTATTTTCTAGTCTAACCTTCCATTTTTCTGGTGCACTGTTTGTTTGTTTTTCTTCTTTGTTGATTTTGCATCCCAGGTATTCTGTTATAACTGCAGCTGTGCTGTACATTAGTTGGTTTGTTTCTTGCAATGAATTGGTGCTTATACTTGATATTGCAATATTTGCATCTTTTAATGCTTGTGCTAGCTGTTTCTTTGGAACAAGCTTCAATGCAGGTAGCCTTATTCTGTTGTTTTTGTGCTGTTCTAGATGCTCAGTTATTCTTTGTTTCAATTCTTTTATTTCTTTAGTTAGAGGGTTTTGTTCTTCCTGAGGTAGAGGTGCCTGGTTTCCAAATGAGAACAGTTGTATATCTCTGCTGGATTCCTTCACTGCCAACTCCCCCTGGTTTGCCTCTACATTCTGAATTACTTCTGGTAAGGCTTTGATTTCTTTGCCCTGGGTAAACCTTTGCAGTTCGTCCAATTCTGTTTCTGTGAATATTTTATTTCGTGTTATAAATCGGCGTTGATCTGCTAGTCTCTGTTCTGTTATTTCTGATTCTGGATGTTGTTCTTTCCAGAACTGGTGCATTCGTTTTAGATATCCTCTTCTTGTTGGACTTGATCTGTAGTAACAGATCATTATTTCTTTGTTTCCATCACTGTGTATCTGCGACGGGTAAACACCTTTTCTTCCAGTAGTTCTGCAGCTGCTGGCCCTGGTTGCTCAGCCAACAGTCCTGAGTCCTGTAACCCATTTTTCACCAGATATCCAGGAACTCCAATATCTAGTGCGGACCTTGTTAACCCGGGCGACGTCCGAGCCGGTATGGCATTCTGAAATTTACGTCTCACCATATTTTTTATGGGAGAGACACTCTTTGTCTGACTCCTCTGATGAGACCTGTCCAGTATGGTTGAACCTCTAGCATAGCTCTCATCTTCCTCAGAGTACACAAGCCCCACAACCACGTCAAGGTAGTGCCTCACTGGGGGATTATTATTATTATTATTATTATTATTATTATTATTATTATTATTATTATTAATATGTGTCTTTCTTTAGGAAAGAAAAGGAGAATCGGGTTAGCTCCATATTAGCTGCAAGGTGAACATACAATCAGTTATATACTGCAGAAAAATTACTCAAGGATTAATGCTATTATAAAAGTTAAGCATACATAAAATGCTCAAATGAAATATAGCCCCCACATTTCTGAAAACTAAATTGCCTGCAACAGTCCAAGACTGAAATATATCCCATATTCTCAATAATGTAAATACAAATGTATTAGATGAGGGTTAAAAAAAAAATGAATATCAAGCAGATCATAAGTAATTTCCTGAACTAAATTAACAGAAGGAATACTGCAAACACAGATGTTCGCACTCTTACCTAGAATTTTTTCAATTTGGCTTTGTGAAAGAAGCAGTTTTTTATCACCAAGTCAACCTTCTACACCGGCAATAAAAAATAATAATGAAAAAACTTGGTTGCATTTATGTTACTGAGAATAGCGGAGGTATTAACTCACAATATGTTCAGTGCTGGAGTTATTTGTAGCATTATATTTCAAGACCATGTATTGAATTTGTGATGTTCAGTCCACCAAACTATGTTTTAGACTTAGAGGAAGACACAGGTAGTCTTTGACTTACGACAGGTCATGTAGTGACCATTCAAAGTTACAACAGACACCCCAAAATCTATTTATGACACGGTTTTGAAATTTTGAAGTCAAGCCCCCCCCTGCTGCCCCCAGGTGATGTGTCTGCATTTGGACACCTGACTACCAGCCTATATTTATGGCCATGTTCACACGACCATAATAAATCAGTGTTTACTTCTGGTTTGGGGCAAAAAAACAGTCCATACACAAGCCTGGGCTTGGTTAATGACCACAACATTCAAATGATGACTTGCATTCATATAACAGCGTCTCCAAAAAAGGTCCTAGAATCAGATCTGGTCCTGTGAATGAACCGCTTTATGGATATCACAACTTACAACCAGTGGTGGGATTCAGCCAGTTCGCACCACTTCGGCAGAAGCGGTAGCTAATTTTTTGTTGCCCAGGCCCAGAATGGATTTCTAGAAGCAGCATCCACACAGAGAACCGGTTGTTCACGTATTTGAATCCCACCACTGCTTACAACCCATAGTTTCTGGGCTCAATTATGATTTTAACTCGAGGATTATCTATGTAAGGCACTGGTTCTCAACCTTTTTAATGCCATGACCCCCAACTGGTCATAAGTCGAGGACTACTCAACCGGTCGTAAGTCGAGGACTACTCAACTGGTGCAGCACCGTTTGCAGAATGGGACTCTTGGCGGGCTCAGCAGGGCAGAGACAGCCTGGACAATTCCTATTGGCTTTTGAAAGCCAATAGAATTAGACTCTATTCAAGAGAGTCTATTCTATTGGCTTTCAAAAGCCAATAGAATAAAAGGGAGTAGCACAGCTAAAGAAAAGGGGGAAAAAAATGGCGGACTGCGTTGTTTGGCGACCCCCATGAAATGGTCGTTCGACCCCAAATGGGGTCCCGACCCACAGGTTGAGAACCACTGGTGTAAGGTTTGAAGCAAACTAAGGAAACATTCAACACAAGTTTGTCTACTCAGCGTCAAGCTTTGTGGGGAGCATTTTGAAACCGCCTTTCAGGGCTATCCACAATATATGGCTTAAAATGATAGCGCAAATGAAGCTTTGAGGCCTCCATCTTGATAGTTTTGACCTCATCTTGTTAGAATCTCTGCCAACTTTCCTCTCCTTCATACTATATTTGGTCCAGTGGTTAAGGCATCAGTTTAGAAACCAGGAGATTCAGAGTTCTAGTCCCACCTTAGGCATGAAAGCCAGCTGGGTGACTTTGGGCCGATCACCAGGAGACTGTGAGTTCTAGTCCCACCTTGGCATGAGACGCAACTGGGTAACTTTAGGACAATCACCAGGAGATGGTGAGTTCTAATCTCACGTTAGGCATGAAAGCCAGCTGGGTGACTTTGGGCCACTGATCAGGAGATGTGAGTTCTAGTTCCACCTTAGGCATGAAACCTGGCTGGGTGACTTTGGACCAATCATCAGAAGACAGTGAGTTCTAATCTCACCTTACCCATGAAAGCCAACTGGGTGACTTTGGGCCAGGGATTCTCTCTCAGCTTAACCCACCTTACAGGGTTATTGTTGTGGGAAAAACAACAGGAGGAAGAGGAAGAAATATTGTGTGTTTTCACTGCCTTGAGTTATTTATAAAAATAATAAAGGCAGGAAATGAACGAACGAATGAACGAACGAATGAACAAATGAATGAACGAATGAATATAATTGTCCTATTAACACTCTGAAACAAGATGGCAGAACCTTCATTAGAAGACGGTCCCAGTTTCATGGATGTTTGCAAGACATTTAGTTGCAACTTCATCCTTTAGGTATGTTTACCTTTTCCTAACAGTATTTACTCTGGAGTTAAGTTTTCTCCTTTATATCATTTGTTTTCTGGTCATCCTGCAACCCCTAAGGCAGACATGTCAAACACAAGGCCCGGGGGCCGAATGCGGCTTGCAAAGTGGTTTCATGTGGCCCGCGAAGCCGTCCTGGAAACAGTGAGGGAACGGCCCCCGCTGCCTTGGCCCTGGCCCAGGCCGGCTGGGAGCCAATGTACAATTTTGTGGTGGCCATCTATGCTGAAACATATTCAGTCTTAGCTCTACAAGGCCATCCGGAAACAGCGAGGAACCAGCCCCTGCTGCATTGGCCCCGCTCCTGGGTGCATGTTGGGGAGGTGTCCCCCTTTGTGAGGAATGAAGAAATGGACCGTGCCTTGGCGTTTGCCCCGGTCCCACCTCCTTCTGCCAGAGACCCTCAGATCTGTCCCACTCCTGCCCAGGCCCCCACAGGCACCCTTGATGCGAATGATGTAGAGCTGGCCACACCCACCCAGTAGGCCACACCCACTCCATCCACACCCACCCAGTAGGCCACACCCACCCTGGCCACACACACACATCCCCCTGAGGGCAACCGCAATGCTAATGCGGCCCTCAATGAAATTGAGTTTGACACCCTTGGTATAAGGTCTCCTGTTTGAGTAGGGGTTGGACTAGAAGACCTCCAAGGTTCTCTCCTCTCCTCCCCACCCACTCCATCCACATCCACCCAATAGGCCGCACTCACCCTGGTCACTCACCCCCGCCCCCCCCCCCCGAGGGCAACCACAATGCTGATGCAGCCCTCAATGAAATTGAGTTTGACACCCCTGCCCTAAGGGTTTCAACCCGACTCTTTGGTTTTCAAAATATTTATCAGGTTTGATCCTTTTCTGAGAAAAATCCACCCAGCCTCCAGGAGCTGCTATGCTTTTCAACGGCTTCCCCTGGATGTGGAGAATTATGATCCCAGGATATGAAAAAAAAGCAGCTCAGATTCTCTTTCCCTCTGGACTTCTTTCCATTTTGGTTGACTAAATATCAGCTGAATCTGATATTTCCTCTAAATCAATTCCAGTTCTGGTGACAGAGCCTGGCCAAGCTTCGATTAATTTTTTTCGCAGTAACAGTTGAAGGTTCCCATTTCTTAAAACACTCCCTCTCTGCTTGAGAGCTAGTGCAAATATTAGGAAGATGAAGTAAATACAGAGAGAACGCTGCAAATATAGACACAGGGACATAATATTAAAACAAGAAGCAACGGGTGGAAACTCATCAAGGAGAGAAGCAACCTAGAACTAAGGAGAAACTTCCTGACAGTGAGAACAATTAATCAGTGGAACAGCTTGCCTCCAGAAGCAGTAAATGCTCCAACACTGGAAGTTTTTAAGAAGAGACTGGACAGCCATTTGTCCGAAATGGTGTAGGGTTTCCTGCCCGAGCAGGGGGTTGGACTAGATGACCTCCAAGGTCCCTTCCAACTTTACTACTATTACTATTACTAAGAATATTATTGCCAGTGCCCTCACAAAGAGAAGCGACAGCAGAAGGCCTGCTGGTGATCCCTGATTCGTTGCATTTTTCCAGACCCAGAACATTTTTTTTTCCCTGTGAAAAAGGCCTATGATTTTCTATCTTGTTGTCAGGATCCTTCTAACTTTTGAGATTATTTTAAGGCTAAACTTTGGCTGTGAGGGTACAGGGATTCCCCTCCTTGCATGGTCTTATCATTTTCTTTTTTTATTAGGGACTAGCAGCAAGGTGGAACTCGTTTTTCCAGAGGAACAGAATTAGGTCTTGGTTATATCACTATCTGGAATCCAGAGGCCATTTGGAGGCCATTTCAACTGGAGGGGCCCAGCTAGAGAAGTTTGGTTCTCAAACCAAACCCGTTCATTTATTTTTCCACAGTAACTTCATAAATATTGTTATGTTGACATCTGAGAGCCAGTTTGGTCTAGTGACTGGCACAAGGTCACCCAGCCGGCTTTCTTGCCTGAGGTGAGACTAGAACTTGCCATATCCTGGTGATTGGACCAAGGTCACCCAGCTGACTTTCATGGTTAAGGTGGGACTGGAACTCACTGTTTCCTGATGATTGGCCCAAAGTCACCCAGCTAACTTTCATGGCTAAAGCAGGACTAGAATTCACTGTCTCCTGGTGATTGACCAAACTCACGGCCAACTCATCACGGCCAACTCACCATGGCCAACTCACCAAGGCCAGCTCAACATGGCCAACTCAACATGGCCAACTCATACAACCAATTCACTATGGCCAACTCACCATGGCCAACTTGCCATGGACAACTTGTTGTGGGACAAAAATTACACTAATATCAAAGAAATGGTGGAATAGAATCATTAAAGAAAGGATGCAGAAGGAGGGACAGAATGAAATGTGAATGGCAAAAATTGAAGTATTTTATTTATTTTAAGTAATTAAATAGAATTGTTAAAGTGTCCCGCAGTGAGTTGTCCTGCAGAGAGTTGTCCATGGCAAGTTGTCCATGGTGAGTTGTCCATGGCAAGTTGTCCCACTCCCTCTGAGGAGATGCAATCCCTGTATAAGAACTGCATCCCCTTAGTAACTCTCTAATGAACCAAGATGTGGGGCAAGCTCCTGCAAGCACACCGTCAAAGAAGGGAGAACTAAGCAATCCGGCAAGCCAACGAAATCCATTCTTTGTTTGCCGTCTAAATGAGGAGTAAAACGAGACAAATAAAGAAGTGTGTGTGTGTGTGGGGGGGGGAGAGATCAAAGCTTCAGAAAATATCCAGAAGGAAAGCAAGCCACTCTGGCAGATTCTCCCCCGAGACCCCAGTTTTCAATTTTCACTATGCTTCCAAAAATAATTCAGCCGCGTGGTGGCACAATGCGTTTGCATCCCGGAGGGAGGGGGGGAAACTCAGCAAGGCCTCATTTCAAACCACCCCACAAGGGATTGGTGCCAAAAGAAAGTGATAATTAAAAGACAGTGTGGGAAAAGGACCGGACAGCTGGCTGAAATGTTATCTGATTGAAGAGCAGAAAGAACAACATCAAACAGGCTCATTTACCTTCCTTTCCAAAGAAAAAGCATTGCAGTTGATGAAAGAATGTGTATATATATATATATATATATATATATATATATATATATATATATATATATATAAATAGGTGTAATACCAATCAGGCCCTTTTCTGTTCTGTGGGTGTTGAAAAGGAAGAGGGTCATCCCTAATCAATTCGATCAGGCTGCATTTGAACAGTGTCACTTTGATATTAATTAGAGCAAACCTTTTTTTTTTGGGTGGCAGAGGAAAAAAAAAAAGGACGAAAGAGCGGTTGAAGGAACCCAATAGATAAAATATCATGCTGGGCCAATGCAATGCTTTAATTAGTTGGTCTGAAATCTCTTTGGGTTCCTTATTGGCTGACAGGTCTTGCTTAATTAAAACAAAAAGAGAAGAAAGGATGAAGGTGTGGAGATGCGCAGGCCAAGCTGGTTTTTCTTCAATTTGGGTGGTTTCTTGTGAAAGAAATAACCTTCTTTAGTTCGCTCTCTGAAGCAGATCTCAGCAAGAAACTGCACACTTGGGAGGGTTGAGAATTTCCTTCTGGAAAGTCAAGGAAACAAGAATTGTGGAATAACAGAATAACAAAATAAGAGAGTTGGAAGGGACTGTTGAGGGAAAAATCTTCATCAGGGTCCAGTCCAAGCCGGGAATAAATAACATGGCAACTGCTTTAGAAAGAAGGTTGCAGTTTATTGAAGAGGAGAGCCAGACAGAAAGATGGCTCTGGAAGAAAAAAGAGCACATGTAGTAGGGAGTGGTGGATTTTTATACCTTCTTGGGCTTTTGTTTGGAGTTGTTCCTGTGGCATGAACTTTGACCTGAATCTGGTATTCTGATGGTGGTGGGTTAATCCTATTATGTCCTGTCTTAGAGTTTGGGTGGAGTATGTAGTTTTTAAGGATCTTTTGTCTTCTTGATGTCTTCAGCTTCTAGCTGGAGGGCTCCAACCTTCCTGAATGGATTATTACATCTGCATTTCTAAAAGCTGGTTTCTGCTGAGTTATCTCTCTCTCTCTCTCTCTCTCTCTCTCTCTCTCTCTCTCTCTCTCTGTGTGTGTGTGTGTGTGTGTGTGTGTGTGTAAAAGTTTCTGCCTTTTTAATATTCCCCAAAATATTTCTTTTCTCTGGATTGTTCCCACAGGACCTTGGAGGTCTTCTAGCCCAACCCCCTGCTCAGGCAGGAAACCCAATACCATTTCAGACAAATGGCTGTCCAGTCTCTTCTTGAAAACTTCCAGTGTTAGAGCATTCACAACTTCTGGAGGCAGGTTGTTCCACTGGTTAATTGTTCTAACTGTCAGGAAATGTCTCCTTAGTTCTGGGTTAGATCTAGAATAGAATAGAGCTCTATTTGCACAAGTGATGGGTACAGGTGCCTAAATTATAAAATTTATAAAACTTTATATTGCAACTTTATAAAACCCTAGTGAGACCACACCTGCAATACTGCAACCAATTTTGGTCACCATACTACAAAAAAAGATGTTGAGACCTTGGAAAAAGTTCAGAGAAGACCAACTAAAATGATCAAAGGCCTGGAGACTAAAACGTACGAAGGACGGCTGCAGGACTTGGGTTTGGCTAGTCTGAAGAAAAGAAGAAACAGGAGGGACATGATAATATTATTGCAGTATCTGAGGGGCTGCCACAAAGAAGAGGAGGTCAAATTATTCTCCAGAGCACCAGAGGGCAGGACAAGAAATAATGGTTGGAAACTGACAAAAGAGAGAAGCAACCTGGAATTAAGGAGAAAGTTCCTGACAGTGAGGACAATCAACCAGTGGAACAGCTTGCCTCCAGAAATCATGGGCGCTCCATCACTGGAGGTTTTTAAAAAAAGATTGGGCAGTCAGTTGCCTGAGATAATATAGGTTCTCCTGCTTGAGCGGGAGGCTGGACTAGAAGACCTCCAAGGTCCCTTCCAGCTCTATTCTATTCTAATTAGAATTAGAATAATAGAGTTGGAAGGGACCTTGGAGGTCTTCTAGTCGAGCCCCCTGTTCGAGCAAGAGAACCTATACCATTTCAGACAAATCTCTCCTTGATTAGTTCCCATCCATTGTTTCTTGCCCTGCTTTCAGATGATTTGGAGATTGATCCCCTTTCATTCTTGATTTTTTTCTTCTTGTCGTCTTTCTCAACCTACGTGCAACATTACCTACTAAGAGTAGGACAAGTTTTGGAACATTTAGACCCTCAAATCACAAGGAGAGCCAGCTTTTACTCTATGCGGGTTCATGCCATGCTATGGAAGCCAGGATCTCTGGAGACTTGCTTGGCAAACCAACATAACATTCCTCTGTAACCAGGAGTCATATGCAGCCAGCTGATGCTTATTCAGGATGCACATAAATAATTAATCAGTGGAAGAGCTTGCGTCCAGAAGCTGTGGATGCTTTTTTGGAAGTTTTTAAAAAGAGACTGGACAGTCATTTGTCTGAAATGGTATAGGGTTTCCTGCTTGAGTAGAGGATTGGACTAGAAGACCTCCACGATCCCTTCCATTATTCTGACTTACTTCCTGAAAGACTCTTGATTGCAAATCCCTTTATTTTATTCATCTTTGTATTTTGACATGCACAGATAAGGAATAGGATAGATTAGGTTTCCTGGGGTCCAAAAAGAGCTTCTCTAAACAGACAGCCCCAAACCTCTGATGCTCCTGGGCTGAAAGGAGAAAGGCAGGCAGAACCAGGTGAGGGTGGAGTTAAATGTGTCATTAGCCTACATTGCCACAAATGGCCCAAGTCCAGATCCCCTTGAATTCCACTGATTCTTACCCAGAAACAATTTAGTGCTGACCATTAGTTGACTAGATTTTTGGGTATATTGTTGTAGTTAGTTGCGAAGTCGTGTCCGGCCCATCGCGATCCGATGGACAACGTTCCTTCAGGGCTTCCTGTCCTCTACCATCTTCTGGAGTCCATTTAAGCTCACGCCTACTGCTTCAGTGACTCCATCCAGCCACCTCATTCTCTGTCGTCCCCTTCTTCTGTTGCCCTCAATCTTTCCCAGCATTAGGCTCTTCTCCAGTGAGTCCTTCCTTCTCATTAGGTGGCCAAAGTACTTGAATTTCAACTTCAGGATTTGACCTTCTAAAGAGCAGTCAGGGTTGATCTCCTCTAGCACTGACCGATTTGATCGCCTTGCAGTCCAGGGGACTCGCAAGAGTCTTCTCCAGCACCATAGTTCAAAGGCCTCCATTCTTTGGCGCTCAGCCTTTCTTATGGTCCAACTTTCACAGCCATACGTTGCAACTGGGAAAACCATGGCCTTGACTATACGCACTTTTGTTGGCAGGGTGATGTCTCTGCTTTTTAGTATGTTGTCTAGATTTGCCATAGCTTTCCTCCCCAGGAGCAAGGGTCTTTTAATTTCTTGGCTGTAGGGTATATAGGGTATATAGGCTTGGGTATATAGGCTTGAACAAATCTCCTGTGCTGCAACTTAACATACGGTCCCGATCTTTTGCACTTGACCCAAGGAGAGTTTTTCATATGCTTCCACCAGAAAAATGTCCACTTTTGCTGTGATGTATTCCAGAGGCACATAAAAAGCAAACCACCTCCAACTTTTCTACATGGCTTAGTCAGACGAGGTTGTGCTAATCTATTTTTTTCCCCTTCTTTTTCAGAAGACTGATTCAATATAGAAATTCACCTCTTTTAATATATCTAGGTTAGGGAATTAATGGGAGCAAAAGACAAAGAAAGGAACGGAAACAAAAAGGGGTATTGAACAACCAAATGGAAGAGTTTTCATCAGTCCTCAGCGATAATTCATACACATCACAAGGCAGGATTCATAGATTGGGCACAGGTTAATAAAATAAAACAAAGGCAGGCAGGCAGAGACAAATTTTTAATAGCTCACATTGATCCATGAGAGAAATTCTCATCCACGTCTAACCTCATTATTTCTTAAATTGTTTTATTATTTTTTTTACAGGTTCACCAACTCCACATTCTGTTGGAACTGGAGCTTCGAATATAGGAGTCCTCAAATTACGACCAAAATTGAGCCCAAAATTTCTGTTGCTAAGTGAGACAGTTGTTAAGTGAGTTTTGCCCCCCATTTTACGACCTTTCATGCCACAGATGTTAGGTGATCCACTGCAGTTGTTAGCAACCTGATTGTGGAGTGGATCTGGATTTTCCCCATTGACTTTGCTTGTCGGAAGGTCGCAAAAGGGGATCACATGATCCCAGGACACTGCAACCATCATAAACATGAGTCAGTTGCCAAGCGTCCGAATGTTGATCACGTAACCATGGGGATGCTGCAATGGTCATAAGCGTGAAAAACGGTCATAAGTTACTTTTTTTCAGTGCCCTGGCAACTTCGGATAGTAAGTAAATGAAGAATACAGGACTAGCTGTATTATTCAGGAAGGAATAAGAGAAGGAAAGAGAGTCCTTTTAATTATCTTCCTTTTAAAGATCTTTTAAAATTGGATTCAGCATTCAGATCTGTTTAATCCTCCCCATTATGCACAATTAAAATCCTCATTTAGGCCTCTGATTTGATTTATTTTTATATTAGGGAACTCCATTCAAACCCTGGGTAGTATTTTATTTACGATAGCTATGAAATAAAGAAATATTAGGGATAGTTTGCTGAGAGAACTCAGATCTCTTTTCAAAGGTTTGGTTTATTCTGGTCTGTTTCCACAACTGTTTTTCGCAGGGCTTAATTTGTTTTAAATTCACACCCCGTCTAATAAGGAGTTAATCTCATTCTCACTTTGTCTTTACAATATTTATCAGGGTTTATCAACATTGAGGGGGAGGGATTTGTTTTGTTCTAAACTGAGGGGATTGATGCACACATTTCTCTTCAGATTCACACTTTTTTTGCGGCAGCCCGTCTCCTCACAGGCACAATTCCCTCAAGGAATTCAGCCTACCACAAAAGTTGGATGGGCAAACTTGCCTAAACCTGCAGTTGTCCAACTCTATGACCTTGAGAGAACGTGGTTGGGAGACCACAAGGAAAGGACAAAACCGTAGGTCAGATTAGACGTTGACCAAGGCAATGAGGAATTGAAATTTTGCTGCCAGGATGCGTACATGAAACCACCAAGACACAATTTCGACACAAAGGGGATTTGTACACAGGAGAGTCTTACGATCTAGTTGAAGAGCAGCGACTAAGATGGCCGACTTTGAATAACAGCAACCAAACAGTTCACACAAATCCAACAAAACCACTTCCAGGAAATGCAGTTGCCTTGAAAAAATGTGGAGGCCCCTGAATAGAATCAGGACAGGCCATGCCAGAACTCGGGCAAAGCTCTTTGTGTGGGGAATGGCAACGCAATGCGATTGTGTTACTTCCGGAACAAATGATAACACACATAGTTGAAGAATATCCCCTCAGGAAATTTCAAGGCACTGGGATGATCTCACCGCAGCCACACCAGACATTGTTAGATGGTTAGTTTCCTTAGAGATGGAATTCTTACATCTATCCCATTGCAATTCTATGGTTCCATATTATGGTGGTTGTATTATTATTGTAAAAAATTTTATTTTCAACTTTACAATACATAACAATCTTACAAATACTTCAGATAAAAAATAAAACAAATTGATACACACCACATTCGGTCTTGCCCGTCCATTTCCCCCCAAACCGCATCCCACCTCAAACCAACTTACTTCTTTCCCTCTTTTTCTTCACTCACCCCCAATCCTCCTTCACCTCAACCTTCCTACTTACTTCTCACCTTCTTCTCCTCCCTCTTGATGCGGTCCAGGGGAAATGCCGGAGCAGTTCCTCTCTCAAAATTAAAACATTAATATTATACACAATAAGACTATTTCTACTTTATCTGAACTACTTAAACTTCAACCCATCCACCCCCCACCCCCCTCCCCCCACCCCTTCCCCCACCCCCCGACTTCCCAGAGCAAAATACAGGATTATGCAAACATATTAAACATAATCTATTTAAGTTTACTAATTGTACAATGAACAAAATCATAAAAACCCTTAACTCTCTTCAAACTTTAACATCATAACTTTATAAACAAAATCATTACTCATAAAATAAATGAAACTTTGTAGTTCCATACTTCTTCTGAACATATTCTATCCATCTTCTCCATACATTAAAATATCTCTCTTGTGAATGGGCCTTTAAATAAGCAGAAATTTTAGCCATTTCTGCTAAATTAGAAACCTTAAATACCCATTCTTCTAAAGAAGGCAGAGTATCCTTCTTCCAATATTGACCCATATGGTGGTTATATTATGATTATATCTTAATTTAATATATTATCTCTTATATTGTATTGTCCACATGCCTTACCTAATATATACATACAGTACAGACATATATATATAGGTAGTCCTCAACAAACGGCCACAATCGAGCCCAGAATTTATGTTGCTAAGTGAGAAACGTGTTAAGTGGGGTTTTGCCCCAACTGTACGACTTTTCTTGCCACATTTATTAAGTGAATCACTGCCAGTGTTAAATTAGTAACATGGTTGTTAAGTGAATCCGGTTTCCGACCTTGTCAGACGGTCGCAAAAGGGGATCACATGACCACAGGACACTGCAACCATCATAAAAGGGAGTCAGTTGTCAAGCTCGAAACAGTTATACCAGTTTCCCTTTAACTCTTTGTTAGCAATCCAAAAATTTAACATAACAATGATGTTGCAGTAGTGACTGTTGCCTGGGGATAGCCCTAGATTGGGCTGATACAGGCAAAAGATTTCTTCTTCCCATATTTGGGCCGACAGAGTGCATCATAAAAAAACACTCAATAGATATCTCTTCCCCTGGTCTCTTTCGTCCCTGACACAGCTGACAAAGTGAGAAAGAGCCTGTGGCTTAGAGGTCAACACAGCTGGCTCGAATCTCAGAAGAGTATGGCTGGCTGATGAGAGCTAACGAGCTCGAAATAGCTATACCAGTCTCCCTTTAACTCTTTCTTAGTAATCCAAAAATTTAACATATATATATGTATATATATATATATATATATACAAAAAATGATACCAGACCCACACTCACAAAAACCACACAGGATGTCACCACCACACATCCACGCAAAAAGCAAACCCAAAGCCACACCGATGATGAGGCACGACCACAAACCAGAAGCCAGACCAGAGCTGCATCATTAGCCACTTTAAAGCCCTCCAATCCATACACGAAGCAAACTGACACCCTCCATGAAAATGAGGCACGACCACAAACGCGAAGCCAAAAAATAGCAAGGCAGCCCAAAATCTTAAACCCCTCTGCAACTCAGACTAACCTGAGCACAACCAAACATAACACTCCCCCAGCCAATCAGAGCACAGCCAACCCCCCAGCCAATCAGAGCACAGCCACGCCCCTAACCAATCAGAACACACCTCCACCCAATCAGAACACAGCCAAGCTCCCACCCAATCAGTTCATACCCCCACTGGCAGTTAAAAGGAAGAAACAGCTAAGACCACACATTGCTGCTCGAAGCATGAAGCTGAAAACACCAGCCTGAAGATGACGAATGGGACTTCGTCGAAACGTCGCCAAGACACTTCCAATTTTACGCGGGAGAAAACCCGAACAACCAAAGACCTATATATAGATAGATAGATAGATAGATAGATAGATAGATAGATAGATATAGATATAGATATAGATATAGATATAGATATAGATATAGATATAGATATAGATAATGATTTCTTCTTCCCATATTTGGGCTGACAGGGTGCATCAAAAAACACTCAAGACATATATACAAATTTAAACTAAATTTGTATATTAGTGGTTGCATGACGTCTGTAGAGGCCATATGATGAATGAATGAATGAATGAATGAATGAATGAATGAATGAATGACTAACTAACTAACTAACTAACTAACTAACTAACTAACTAACTAAACAGGATTTGTTTTATATTTGATCCTGAATTTACAACCCTTCATTTACTGAGCAGGGAGTTGGACTAGATTACCTCCAAGGTCCCTTTCATCATCATCATCATCATCATCATCATCATTATTCTTACTACTACTACTACTACTACTACTACTACTACTACTACTACTGACCATTCAAAGTTGCATCATTGAAAAAGGGGTTTGAGACCCGCACAGCATCCCCTTGGCAACCCGGCCTGTATTTATGGCTGCAGCATCACAGGTTCATGTGATCACCATTTTGTGAACCTTCCCAGCTGGCGTCTGACAAGCAAAGTCAGTGGGGGGGAGGGAAGCCAGATTCGCTTAACGACCATGGCAAAAAAGAACATAAAATTGGGTGGTGGCTCGTTTGATGAGCGCCTTACTTAGTAACTGAAATTTTGTTCCAAGTTTTGTTCCCAAGCTATTTTCCAAAGAGCCTGAAGGCAGGACAAGAAGCAATGGATGGAAACTAATCAAGGAGAGAAGCAACCTAGAACTAAGGAGAAACTTCCTGACAGTGAGAAAAATTAACCAGTGGAACTACCTGCCTCCAGAAATTGTGAATGCTCCAACACTGGAAGTTTTTAAGAAGAGACTGGACAGCCATTTGTCTGAAATGGTCATAGGGTTTCCTGCCTGAGCAGGGGGTTGGACTAGATGGCCTCCAAGGTCCCTTCCAACTTTATTATTGTTGTTGTTGTTGTTGTTGTTGTGGTCGTGAGTCCAGGACCTTTGGGACTGGAGGAAGTTTTATGCATAAATTCTGGAATGAAAGTGGATTTATCTCTCAGAACATCTCATGATAATTCCTGCAGCATCTTGGAAGGAAATGAAATTTGATGGGCCGTTACGTCTAAAAACACTTTTTAAAAGAAAATGTTAACATCCATTATTATTTAAGAATAATCTCCTAAAGCTATTATTTTCTTGGTGGGAAAAACTGAAGTGAAATTAAATTTTGACAGGCTTTCCCCCCCCCCTCACCCTTAACCCCTTCCTCCTCACCTCCATCAAAAGGGAAAAAAATAAGCTCAGGATAACTGTATTTTGTTTCAAAATGCTTTTTGAAACTTTTTTCCTCCCCCATTTCTTAACAAAGTCCCCAAAATGAGAGCCATCAGAAAAACAAAGATCTGGTAAATAGGAACAGTTGTCCTAGTATTAGCTTTGGCTTGAGATATTCACAATAGTGTTGGACAATTCCTGATAATTAATTCCTGGGAAACTGATGGTTTTCAACTAAATAAACAATCAGCTAAATAAGCAAGGAGGTAGCTTGGAAGAAACTGTTTCTAAAATTTAAAACTTTGGAATATGTGACAGGATATATCTTAGAAAAAGAAAGAAGGCATGAAATTAAGATAAGGTAAGATAAGATAACCTTTATTGTCATTTTTTTACTGTGGGCACAACGGCACACATCAAAAATGAAATTTAGTTGCCCGCTCTCAAAGTGAAACACATACACGACACACACCTAAACATACTATGAAGAACATATATATAGATCCGTACCCTACATATACATAACAAATAAATATTAAATACTGTCCATCTTGAATACATAACGGAAAGAGGAAGCTTTAGAGTTCACAAGGTTAATGCTGTATGGAATGAAACTGTGGCTGAATCTGGATGTTCTGCTAAGGATACCACGAAGCCCCTCCTCCCAGAAGGTAGCAAGGAAAACAGGTCGTGAAGAGGATGTGTAGTGTCCCAGACAATCGTGCGGACCCTGCTCAAGCAACACTTCTGTGCTATGTCCTGGATGGGAGGGAGGGAGGGAGCTGCAAAATGATCTTTTCGGCTGTCCTCACCACTCTCTGCACCCCCTTCCTGTCCGAAGCAGTGATGCTTCCAAACCAGACTGTGATGCTGTATGACAGGATGCTCTCGATCGTCCCCCTGTAGAAAGTGATCAGGACAGGGGAAGGAAGATGTGCTTTTCTCATGCGACGCAGAAAATACAGGCGCTGCTGTGCCCTGTTATGCACCTTGGAGAAAAAACAGAAGAGAATATTGGTAGCTCAGGGTTGAACTGTTGGGTCCTTGGTGCTCTCTGAGCCTGGTGCTTTTCTTGCAGACATTTCATGAACCAACTAGGTAACATCATCAGTGCTAGAAGGGAGAGGAGAAGGAGGAGGAGGAGGAGGTGGTGGTAGAGGTGGTGGAGAACTGTAGGTCCTTGGTACTCTCTAAGCTTGGTTGTTTTCTTGCAGATGTTTCATGACCCAACTAGGTAACTTCATCAGTGCTAGAAGGGAGTGGGGTTGGAGAAGGAGGAGGAGGAGGAGGAGGAGGAGGAGGAGGAGGAGGAGGAGGAGGAGGAGGAGGAGGAGGAGGGAGGGAGGGAGGACTACGGTCTTTGGTGCTCCCTCAGCTTGATTGTTCTCTTGCAGATGTTTCATTACCCAACTGGGGACATCAACGGTGGTAGAAAGGAGTAGGGTTTACTCTCTGTAGATATACTAGTGGCTTACCATGTCAGTGTTGGTGGGAGTGCCCTTGATATTAATCTCTGCTTAGCTGCTGGCTAGGTGTTGTGATCTTTTAGCTTTTTGATTGTCTCTTTTAAATGGTATGCAGAGGTTGTTTATCTCTGTGTCTGTTGATGGCTGATTCGTCCTAGTGCCGGCCAGAGATCAAGACCAAGCATTACTCTGATCAAGGAATCCCCAACTCAGTAAACAAAGCTTAATCAAGTAACCACCAAGCGCACTTTCTCAAAATTATATCTATATCTATATCTATATCTATATCTATATCTATATCTATATCTATATCTGTCTGTCTGCCTGCCTGCCTGCCTGCCTACCCACCCACCCACCCACCCACCCACCTACCTACCTACCTACCTACCTACCTACCTACCTACCTACCTATCTATCTATCTATCTATCTATCTATCTATCTATCTATCTATCTATCTATCTATCTATCCAGTCTCATTTCTCTTCTGTGCCCCCATCTCTCTCTCTCTCTCTCTCTCTCTCTCTCTCATCGCCCCCATCTATCATTCACACAACAGTTTCTTAGAAATAAGCAATACTCGAAGTTAGTGTTTCAAAAAACGTTACTTGAAGAAGAATAGGTATCTTTGGAGAACTCCTAAAGCTGTAAGAGTTTTTAGAGTTCCCATCAGACAGCAGACAGGCATTTGGTGAGATTCCATTAGAAACCAGTGTATAAAGCTGCGAGTAAATCAGTTCTCCGTAGGAAAACTAAACTTACAATAAACTTTTGTGGGCTTTTCAAATAATAACCAATTGTAAAAAGCGATACTCTTGAAAGAGTAAATATTATATATATACTATATAAAATATTATATAATATTCCAAAGTATAAAATTTGCAATTTCACCATCTCTTTATATCAGTATTTTAACGAACAATTGTCCTGGTCCATTCTGAACTTTTCACTTCAGTTACTAGTGATAGTGAGACCCTATTAACATCTCCTCGTTTGAAAGTAGTTCTGACTTTTCCACCCCAGAGATGTTTAAATCATTGTGATGCATGCAGACAACTGACTCCTTCAAAGTCACTTTGCTGCCATGCTGAGAACCTTCTAACTCCATGGAAACCATGATTACGAACCCTCTTTATGAGAAGAGTCGTTGATTCTTATATATGTTATATTTTGGAGAGTAGGATTATGGCAGCTATTTTTAACTTGCCGTTTTACAACAAGGCAATAGGACAATGTTCTCCAAACTTTCAGGCTTTGCAGACCGGCGGGATGGGAAGGGGATGATTCTGTGAGAGCGGTGGTTAAGCACGCGTGCAACTCCACCTAGGGCCAGTGGTGGGATTCAAATTTTGAACAACCGTTTCTCTGTGTGGATGCTGCTTCCGGAAGTCCGTTCTGGACCTGGGCAACAAAAAACTAGTTACCAGTTCTGCTGAACTGGTGCGAACTGGCTGAACCCCACTGCTGCCTAGGGCGCAGCAACAACAACCAGCCAATCAAACGGCTAAAACATATAAGGAACGGTTGCGAGAATTGGGTATGTCTAGTTTAACGAAGAGAAGGACAAGGGGGGACATGATAGCAGTATTCCAATATCTCAGGGGCTGCCATAAAGAAGAGGGAATTAAGCTATTTTCCAAAGCACCTGAAGGCAGGACAAGAAGCAACGGGTGGAAACTAATCAAGGAGAGAAGCAACCTAGAACTAAGGAGAACTTCCTGACAGTGAGAACAATTAATCAGTGGAACAGCTTGCCTCCAGAAGCAGTAAATGCTCCAACACTGGAAGTTTTTAAGAAGAGACTGGACAGCCATTTGTCCGAAATGGTGTAGGGTTTCCTGCCCGAGCAGGGGGTTGGACTAGATGACCTCCAAGGTCCCTTCCAACTTTACTACTATTACATCCGGATGAAGAACACCCACATACCAATTTACCTCACACAAAAAGATATTTAAAGGCCAGTGCTCTGAAAGGCAAGCACAATTCAAAGATGTCCCCCCCAAATGGAGACAGAATGTTTGCACCCAAACTGACAAACTCAGAGATCAAACCAAGAGCTCAGACTTCCTGCTGGCTGGGAGGGATTCTGGGAGTTGAAGTCCACATATCTTGAAGTTGCCAAGGCTGAGAAACACCACTGTAATAATTATACAGGTAGTCCTCGACTTTCAACTGTTCGTTTAGTGCCCGTTCGAAGTTACAACAACACTGGAAAAAAGGGATTTATGACCATTTTTCATGCTGACGGCCGTTACAGCATCCCCCATGGTTCACATGATCAAAATTGAGATGCTTGGCAACGGACTCCTATTTATGACGGTTGCAGCGTCCCCGGGGTCATGTGAACCCCTCTTGCGACCTGCTGACTTGCAAAGTTAATGGGTAAGCAAGATTCACTTAACAACCACATTACTAATTTAACAGCTGCAGTGATTCACTTAACAGCTGCGGTAAGGGAGGTCGTAAAACGGGGCAAAAGTCACTGAACCACTGTCTCGCTTAGCAACAGAAATGTTGAGCTCCGTTGCGGTCGTAAGTTGAGGACTGCCTGTATTTCCCCTCCCTTGTTTCTGTTTAACGTGCTTCTGTCTATTTTCGTTGGTACAGTCTAGGCTGCCACCTGCCACCCCCGTTCCTTAAAATATGTATTTATTTTTATTGCAGCCAAGCAATTCACAGAGGAAATGAAAAGAGAAAAGAATTGGGCAAGATTTATATGGATTATCAGGGATGTCAGTTGCTGTCTCATGTGCAAAATCATTTTGTCTTGTCTTACATCGGTTATATATATATTGATATATACTGCTTATATATCTAGACGTCTCTTGCTTGTTTCACCCAGCTATTCAAACTTTTAATGAGAAGGGGTTTTTTTCCCCCCATTACTGCAATTGATGACATTTTAACTGGAAACCTTCCTACAAAATATGAAATCTGTTTTGGTTCCTTATCGTTTATGTTTGTATAGGTCAGTGATGGCGAACCTTTTAGAGACCGAGTGCCCCAAAGCTGCCCCCCCACCGTCCCTGCTCCGCCCTGCCCATTGGGCCACCCACCACCTCCACGACCAGCCACAGATCACCAAGGCAGCGCCATGGTGGCCACGCCCTCTGCCCATGCCCCGCAGCATTATCTGTACATGACAGGCTGCAAGGGCAGAGTCTTGTCCCTGCTGCCCGGCTACCATGTCCTTGGCTGCGCTGCTTCGCATGGGCCGCACCCGGGGGCAGCTCTCCGCCAGGAGGGATGCTGGTGAGAAGGGGGCTGTGGAAGGAGGTGGGCTGGGGTGACGGTGTGTGGGCCCACAGAGAGGGCTCCGAGTGCCGCCTCTGGCACGCGTGCCATAGGTTCGCCACCACTGGTATAGGTAGTCCTTGAGTTACAACCATTTGTTTAGCCACCATTCAAGATTACAATGGCATTAACTTATGACCTGTTTTTACATGTATGACCTTTGCAGCATCCCCATGGTCATATGATAAAAATTCAGAGGCTTGGCAAGTGACACGTATCTATGTCTGCTGCAATGTCCTAGCGTTGCGTGATCAATATTTGTAAACCTATCAGTTGGCTTCCGACAGACAAAGTAATAATAATAATAATAAAGTTGGAAGGGACCTTGGAGGTCATGTAGTCCAACCCCCTGCTCAGGCAGGAAACCCTACACCATTTCAGACAAATGGCTGTCTAGTCTCTTCTTAAAAACTTCCAGTGTTGGAGCATTCACCACTTCTGGAGGCAGGTTGTTCCACTGGTTAGTTGTTCTAACTGTCAGGAAATTTCTCCTTAGTTCTAGGTTTCCATCCATTGCTTCTTGTCCTGCCTTCAGATGCTTTGGAAAATAGCTTGACTCGCTCTTCTTTGGGACAACCCCTGAGATATTGGAACAATGATATCATGTCACCCCTGGTCCTTCTCTTCATTAAACTAGACATATCCAATTCCAGCA
The DNA here is from genome assembly GCF_016545835.1 of Crotalus tigris. Classification (NCBI taxonomy): domain Eukaryota; kingdom Metazoa; phylum Chordata; class Lepidosauria; order Squamata; family Viperidae; genus Crotalus; species Crotalus tigris. Next base: position 209,021 of record NW_024098435.1, on the reverse strand, counting down.
ACCATTCTTCATATGTTTTAGCCTCCAGTCCCCTGATCATCTTTGTTGCTCTTCTCTGAACTCTTTCTAGAGTCTCAACATCTTTTTTATATCGTGGTGACCAAAACTGGATGCCGTATTCCAAGTGTGGCCTTACCAAGGCATTGTAAAGTGGTATTAATACTTCACGTGATTTTTATTCTATCCCTCTGTTAATGCAGCTTAGCACTGTGTTGGCTTTTTGGGCAGCTGCAGCACATGGCTGGCTGATATTTAAGTGATTGACCACTGGGACTCCGAGGTCCCTTTCACAGGTGGTATTGAGCAAGGTACCAACTATACTATATCTGTGCATTTGGTTTTTCTTGCCTAAATGTAGAACCTGACTTTTTTCACCACTGAATTTAATTTTGTTAGATAGCGCCTAATGTTCAAGTGTGTCCAGATCTGAACGTTGGGCACTATCTAACGAAATGAAATTTAATGGTGAAAAAAGTCAGGTTCTAATAAAGTCAACAGGGGAAGCCTAATTTCCTTAATGAGTCCTTGATTCACTTAACAACTGTGGCAAAAAAGTCATAAAATGGGACAAAATTCATTTAACAACTGCCTTCCTTAGCAATGGAAATTTTGGACTCAATTGTCATCGTAGATTGAGGATTATGAAAGATATGCAACTTTGATGATGAGGTGGCTTCCTTAAATCAAAATATCCCATTGATGATGTCATTACACACCAGTTGCTGGTTGCGAAAGCTTCTAACTTCACAACTATGATGGAACAACCTAGTTATCTGTTCACCTTGAGGGTCCTTCACTTGAGGGTGGGCTGAATAGTGTTGTGCAAAGCATTCAGATAGGATGCTTTGTAAATAGTGCAGTAGTGTGAATAACCCACCCATTTTTTAAGCAGTTTCTCATGTGTTTGGGCAAACATAGATAACACTTCTACCAGGTTTGGGAACAAAGCAAATGGTAGCCCTAACCCTAACCATAACACTAATGCTAACCTTAACTCTAACCCCAACCCTAATGTTAATCTCAATCACAATCTCAGCCTCAGCCTCAGCCTCAATCTCAACTTTAACCTCAACCTAACTGCAATCTCAACCTCAACCTCAACAACCTCAACCTCAATCTTAATATCAAACTTAACTTCAACCTCAACCTCAGTCTCAGTCTCAACTCAACCTTAACCTCAACCTGAACTCAACGTCTACATCAATGTCAATGTCAACATCAATGTCAACTTCAACTTCAATCTCAAACCCAACCTCAACCCTAACCCTAACCCTAACCTTAACCTTAACCTTAACCTTAACCTTAACCCTAACCCTAACCCTAACCCTAACCCTAACCCTAACCCTAACCTTAACCTTAAACCTAACCCTAATCCTAAACCTAACCCTAAACCTAATCCTAATTCTTAACTTAACCTTAACTCTATGAAGCAACTACAAAGGCCTGTAAAAATAGCCTTGAAGAACAGGAGGGAGAGACACAACAAAGACAATAATCTGATAAAAGGAACCTGAATCCAAAGAGGGAAATGTAATTTGAGAAAGCAACCCAGGCGTGACCATCTCTCCCACTGAGGGAGAGGGGAAAAAGCCCATTTGAGATACTTAGAAGGATTTTCTCAGTCTTCTCAAAGGCTTTTTGTGAAGTGAAGGGAGAGAAGGTGAAATGAAGTAAAAAGTGAAGTGAAGTAAAAAGTGAAGTAAGAAGTGAAGTGAAGTAAGAAGTGAGGTGAAGTAAAGTAAGGTAGCTTTAGCACCGAGAGAGAGAGAGAGAGAGAGAGAGAGAGAGAGGGAGGGAGGGAGGGAGGGAGGGGGGGAGGGGGAGGGGGAGGGGGAGGGGGAGGGAGAGGGAGAGGGAGAGAGAGAGAGAGAGAGAGAGAGAGAGAGAGAGAGAGAGAGAGAGAGAGAGAGAGATCCTGGTCCCATGCTATGCAAGCTTGCTTGATGAGAAAGTTCTCAATGTTCTAGGAACTCTCTGAGTCAGTTCAAATCACGCCACACAATTTCCCAAAGCACCCAGTCGGGATCCAAACGAAATCGTACCTTTGGTGCTTTCAACTTTTATTCTCTGTAGCTGTGATCAGAGGAAAACAAGATAAGGATAAATTAATATTTATACTGCTTCATGATGGCGACTGCCTTTACGGAGTATTCAATTTTCTTGCTGTGAATCTAATGGGTTTTCTAGCAAATGACCTCATCCAGCTCACCGGGGTTTCCCACATTTAATAAAAACAATCCAATCTGTTTTATTGCAGACGCCCCTTCCCTTTTCCGATAAGCATATTCATTTTACCGTCAGGAGAATAGGATGGACACCTCATTTCCAAGGAATGGCCTAGAGGTGTCTCCAAGCTGGTCGAACACCTGTTGCTAAGGAAAATGTAATCACATCGCTGGAAAGTCTAGCCCAATTTACACACAGGCGCACATTAAAAGAACCCAACAAAATCCTCAAAGCTGCTAGAGCCGGCTGCAGGACCACCGTGTACTGTAGGTTCAGAATTATTCCTACACACGTCGCCAAGGAAGAATTCACAACCGGCCGACAGTGTGATAATGACTAACCTGTAACCATTATTTATTTGGGGAAGGTGCTGTAATTCAGTGTGAAAAACAGGGTGCTGAAACAATTGGACAGAAGTTGACGGGAAAATTCTCCATCACAGACTCTGCAGAGGCCCTGCCAGCCACTACACTACAGGAAAGTATAGAAGGTTATTAGATGCAAAACGAGGCCCATTTCGGGCGTAAGAACATCACCAGGTGACTTTGTGACACTCGTTGTTCAGGTGTGTCCAGCTCATCGCAACCCCATGGATCACAGCATGCCAGGCCTCCCGTTCTCCCAGAGTTTGCCTAAATTCATATTCATTGCATTGATAACACTATCTAACTATCTCATCCTCTGCCGGCCCCTTCTCCTTTCACCTTCCATCTTTCCCAAACAAGTCTCTTTCCCAACATCAAATGAGAAGACCCTGATGCTCCAGCTTCAGGACCTTGGTTGTTCACCAAAGCACCAGAGGGAAGTAAGAGAAACAATGGTTGGAAACTGATCAAAGAGAGAAGTAACCTAGAATTAAGGAGAAACTTCCTGTCAGTGAGACAATCAAGCAGTGGAACAACTTGCCTCCAGAAATCGTGGGCGCTCCATCACTGGAGATTTTTAAGAAGAGGCTGGACAGTCACCTGTCTGAGATGGTGTAGGTTCTGCTTAAGTGGGGGGATGGACTAGAAGACCTCCAAGATCCCTTCCAGCTCTATTCTATTCTATTCTATTCTATTCTATTCTATTCTATTCTATTCTATTCTATTCTATTCTATTCTATTCTATTCTATTCTACTCTACTCTACTCTACTCTATTCTATTCTATTCTATTCTATTCTCCATTCCATTCCATTCCATTCCATTCCATTCCATTCTATTCTATTCTATTCTATTCTATTCTATTTTCCATTCCATATATTCTATTCTATTCTATTCTATTCTATTCTATTCTATTCTATTCTATTCTATTCTATTCTATTCTATTCTATTCTATTCTATTCTATTCTACTCTACTCTACTCTACTCTACTCTACTCTACTCTACTCTACTCTATTCTATTCTATTCTATTCTATTCTATTCTATTCTATTCTATTTCCTATTCTATTCTATTCTATTCTATTCTATTCTATTCTATTCTATTCTATTCTATTCTATTCTATTCTATTCTATTCTATTCTATTCTATTCTATTCTATTCTATTCTATTCTATTCTATTCTATTTTCCATTCCATTCCATATTCCATATATTCTATTCTATTCTATTCTATTCTATTCTATTCTATTCTATTCTATTCTATTCTATTCTATTCTATTCTATTCTATTCTCTGTCTTTCCAAAGGACAGTCAGGATTGATTTCCTTTAGGACCGTTCTTGGCTGCAGGATGCTTTCTGCCCTTCATTTGCACTTCGGTTTGAGATGCAGACAACACAACATCCCCAACAGCCTGTGCTTGTCTTCAACAGTGAAGGGATCCAGGGCAGAAAACATCCTGCAGCTAAGAAGGTTCCACCCCCATTTGCACCACTCAGGTGACCCTGAGGACACAGATAAACCTCCAAATGGCCTCTATGACAACTCTCTAAAAGGATGCAAATGACCAATTTTTCTGCAAGGAGTATAAATCCTTCCATTCCCCACCATCCAGTCAGAGCTGAAGAAGCCTCTTGGATGAGAAGTAAAATGTCTTCAAAGAAAAACAAGGAAGTCCAGTTGCGTCCTGAAAAAGCACCTTTGGGACTTGACTGTGGGGGTTGTGTGGTAGTTATAAGCGTGAGTACCGATCATAAGTCACTTGTCGTAACTTTGAACCATTGCTAAACGAATGATCATAAGTCAAGGACTACCAGTATGCATGTGTGACCTGGCCTGGATGCCCCCTGGATGACTTTGGGCCAGTCCCTCTTGCTCGGCCCATCCAATTTTATAGGATTGCAAATAAATTCAATAAATAAATACACGGTTATGGAGGTGAAATTAGAAGCTGGGTGCAGGATCCCAACAAGCATCAGAATAAGGATTGCTTTATGGCATTTTTCACGCCAGGCAAAAACTATTGATATTCTACCAGTGCTTTTCATAATAATGCGTTATGCTTCGGTGCTATATTTTATGGTTGCTTTTACTCGGAACGGCTTTTTGTTTATTTTATTGCTTATTTTATTTTGTAAAGTTTATGTGCTTCCTAAATAAGGATCAGCTGGCTGCATGTACGGTACCTCCTGGTTGCAGAGGAATTGTATGTTGGCTTGCAAAGCAGTCTCTAGTGATCCTAGCTTCCACAGAGTGGCATGAACCCGCATAGAGTAAAAGCTGGCTGATTTGAGGGTCTAAATGTTCCAAAACCTGTCCTACTCTTAGTAGGTGATGTTGCATGTAGGTTGGGAAAGACAAGAAGAAAAAGAATCAGGAATGAAAGAGAAGATCAATCTCCAAAGCACCTGAAGGCAGGACAAGAAGCAACGGATGAAAACTAATCAAGGAGAGAAGCAACTAAGTAAAACTAAGGAGAAATTTTCTGACAGTGAGAAAAATTAGGGGTCTTCAAACTTGGCCCTTTTATGACTCATGGACTTCAACTCCCAGAATTCCTCAGCCAGCGTGCCTGGCTGAGGAATTCTGGGAGTTGAAGTCCATGAGTCATAAAAGGGCCGAGTTTGAAGACCCCTGAATTAATTAGTGGAACTGCTTGCCACCAGAAGTTGTGGGTGGTCCATCACTGGAGGTTTTTAAGAATAGATTGGACAAATATTTGCCTGAAATGGTATAAGATTTCTTGCTTGAGCAGGGGGTTGGACTAGATGACCTCCAAGGACCCTTCCAACTCTGTTATTCTGAAAAGTGAAAGATTGCCATTAAATCTTGTGATCATCTTGTTAACAATGGTTAGTTGGCAAAGGTGCTATCAGATGCCTTCTGATTTTGGGCTGTCCAAGACTATCAGCACTTTCCTCCTCACAAGGCCCATTATGAAGAGGAATATTGTGGTATAGTTAGCCTGTGACTTACAACCACAATTCAGCCCAAAATTTCCATTGCTAAGCAGGGCAGTTGTTAAATGAGATTTGCCACAGGTGTTAAAGTGATCCACCTGCAGTTGTTAAGTTAGTAACATGGTTGTTAAGTGAATCTGGCTTCCCCATTGATTTTGCTTGTCAGAAGGGTACAGATTGTGATCACATGACCCAGGGACACTCGGACCGTCATAAATACATGCCAGTTGTCAACTGTCTCAATTTTGATCATTTTGGAAAAAGCAAGGCTGTTTTGCTATGATAGAAAGAGATAGAGAGATGATCCTAGTGTAGGTTTTAATTGAGGGTGGAATAGAATAGAATAGAATAGAATAGAATAGAATAGAATAGAATAGAATAGAATAGAATACAATACAATACAATACAATACAATAGAAAATATGGAATGGAATGTAACACAATAGAATGGAACAGAACAGAACAGAATAGAAAATTTGGAATAGAATGGAACGGAACAGAACGGAACAGAACAGAATAGAAAATATAGAATAGAATAGAATAGAATAGAATAGAATAGAATAGAATAGAATAGAATAGAATAGAAAATATGGAATGGAATGGAACAGAACAGAACGGAATGGAACAGAATAGAAAATATAGAATAGAATAGAATAAAATAGAATTGAATACAATACAATACAATACAATAGAAAATATGGAATGGAATGGAAAACAATAGAATGGAACAGAACAGAATAGAAAATTTGGAATAGAATGGAACGGAACAGAACAGAACAGAACGGAATAGAATAGAAAATATGGAACGGAACGGAACAGAACAGAATAGAAAATATAGAATAGAATAGAATAGAATAGAATAGAATAGAATAGAACAGAACAGAACAGAACAGAATAGAAAATATGGAATGGAATGGAACAGAGCAGAATGGAACGAAACAGAATAGAAAATATAGAATAGAATAGAATAGAATAGAATAGAATAGAATAGAAAATTTGGAATAGAATGGAATGGAATGGAACAGAACAGAATAGAACAGAAAATATGGAATGGAACGGAACAGAACAGAATAGAATAGCATAGAAAATAAGGCATGGAATGGAATGGAATGGAATAGAATAGAATAGAATAGAATAGAATAGAATAGAATAGAATAGAATAGAATAGAATATATGGAATGGAATGGAATGCAACACAACAGAACGGAACAGAACCGAATAGAATAGGATAGAATTAGAAACAGAAACCAGAAACAGAATTCGAGGGGACCATGGAGGTCTTCTAGTCCAACCCTCTGCTCAAGCAGGAGAACCTATACCATTTCAGACAAATGATTCTCTTTCTTACCTGCTGCTTTTTCTTAATTTCTTGCATTTGCTATTTCTTGCTCTTTTCAGTGCCCAGCATAAGATTGATTATGCTGAAAGGAAATGGCACCATGGCTAGCCTTTGTCTGTACTTTATAAAACCTTTCAGTGCCTGTTTTTATCAATTACTACTTCTGTGGCCTTCAAGAAACCAACCAGAAGGAAAAACAAACAAACATGGCCTCTTCGATGTGCTGGAAAGATGGAAAGTTCCTCACAAACACCTGAAAAGGGAATGGAAAATGATCGGAGCTAAATGACAGCCACAAAGCAAAATTAAACCAATGGCTGAAATGCAAACCCCTGTTTATTTTCCTGGCAATATTCTCTATATTCAGTCCTCTGGTCGATCTCTAATTGCTTAAGAGGGAAGACTTGGCTATTTATTCATTTTTATTTAGTAGCTTTTCTACGCTGTTCAGATCAATGCCAACCTTGATCATCTTATCGTCCACAATTTCCATGAAATACGTATAAATACCAATGGCATAAGAATAATGCAATACAGGCAGTCCTCCATTGATGACCACGATTGAATTTCTGTTGCCGGGGGAGGCAATTAAGCAAATTTGGCTCCGTTTTATGACATTTCTTGCTGTAGTCGTTAAGTAAATCCCTGCGATTGTAACTTTAGCAACGTGGTTCTTAAGTGAATCCGGCTTGAATCCCTTGACTTTGTTTGTCAGAAGGTCACAAAAGGGGATCACGTGACCCTCAGGACGGTACAACCGTCATACATCTGAATCAGTGGTCATAGTGCTTGAATTTTGACCCCCAGTGACCTTGGAGGATGTTGCAACGGTCATTAAGTGTGAAAAACGGCCATACGTCGCTTTTTGCAGTGCCGTTGTAACTTCAAACGGTCACTAAATGAATGGCTGTAAAGTGGGGACTATCTGTAGTTTTACACTAGCGAGTTTAAAACCCAACTCTTTGGTTAAGGTTCAATCTGATCGTGAGCATGGTGCTATTCCAAAAAGAAAAAGAAACAGCAATTGAAAAGTTTGTCTGAAATGGTATAGGGCTTCCTGCCTGAGCAAGGGGTTGGACTAGATAACCTCCAAGGTCCCTTCCAACTTTGCATTATTATTATTATTATGGATCATCGCACAGTCAGGCAGATGTTCAGACTGGATTTGGCATTTTGTCTACCTATCGAGTCCTTACCCAAGACCTGGGATAGGCAGATGTGGATGTTTGATGGTATTACAGATATCGTCGCAGGATGGAAGCACTTCCTAGTAAGGCCGCCTTTTGCAATGGACTAATAGCGAATTTGTCAATGCCAATGGTGTTCAAGTGGTGCTCCAGTTGTTTTGGGATTGCACCCAAGGCGCCTATTATTATTGGTACTACCCTTGCTTGCTTTTGCCACAGTCTTTCTATTTCTATTTGTAGGTCTTTGTATTTTGTTATCTTCTCCAGTTCTTTCTCTTCTATTCTGCTATCTCCAGGCACTGCCACGTCCACTATCCAGACTTTTTTGTCTTTGTTATCAACAATTGTTAAATCTGGGGTGTTATGTTGCAGGTGCTTGTCTGTTTGAATTCTGAAGTCCCAGAGCAGTTTAATTTTATCATTTTCTATGACTTTCTCTATTTTATGATCCCACCAGTTTTTGCTTCCAGGCAAATGATATTTCTTGTAGATCTTCCAATGCACTATTGTTGCTACTTTGTCATGCCGCTGCTTGTAGTCAGTCTGTGCGATCTTCTTGTAGCAGCTCACCAGGTGGTCCACTGTTTCTTCAGCTTCTTTGCATAGGTGGCACTTACTGTCTGTTGCCGTCTTCTCAATTTTGACTTTGTATGCATTTGTCCTTAAGGCTTGGTCTTGATGATGATGATGATGATGATTGTTGTTGTTGTTATTATTATTATTATGTCTTACCTCCAAATCTCCTACTGATGGTACCTCCTGGGAAAAAAGACTTGGGGGAGAGCCAATTTGATTTAGTGGTTTAAGACAGGGGTCCCCAACCCCCAGTCTGTGGACCAGTACCGGGCTGTGGCATGCCAGCAACCGGTCCACACAAACAAGCAAAGCCCCATCCATGGGATGGAGGCAGCACACAAAACCATGCACCCTCCGGTCCACGGAAAAATCTCTCTCCATGGAACCGGTCCCTGCTGTCCAACAGCCATCCTTAGATTACTCCTAATGGCTGATCTAATTGAGAGATGTTTGCTAACCAACGATATTTGAAAACAAGATACAGTAATACACCAGTGTGGTGGCACTTTCAGGTTCACCAAAATCTGAGTTGTAATACTAGTATTTTTTTCTAATAGGGTAGAAATTGTGTTTCCTTTCTTTGGAACAATTATTCCACACTGAGAAAAAAAGAATAGAGAACTGAGAAAAAAAGGCAAAATATCTTTGTCTTTTTTGTTTGTTTGTTAAGACTCTGCATAAAAAGGAAAACACACAAAGAATTCACTATCCACTTAATATATTCTAAGTGTTTTGGGCTTGGTTGAGTTTGTCTGTTTTGATTTAAAAAAAAAAAAAAAAAAAAAAACTGCATTAACAAATGCATGAGCATGAGGCTTATTTGGGGATGGGGTGTATTAAAATAATTATCCTTGTTTAAATTGTTGGCTAAAAAAGAAAGCCCAGAACAAACAAGTTTATTAGCGCAATTTAAAAGCTGGTGATCATTGTTTTCCTAATACACCATGGCAAAAATAACTTTCAAACATCCACTGCAATTAATTGAATTGGATCTGCCCCAGCTCTTAATGACTTCAGAAGTAAGCATCTGTTTGGTTGATACTGCAATCATCATTTCATTATTTAAGAAAAATGAATTTCAGAACTATCGCAGTAAATAAGTTTTTTTCCATGATAAAAAAAATCATTCAGAAATGTAATCGCTTCCCCACCAGAACGTGTGTATTTAGATTACCTAAAAAAAAAAAAAAATACCTTTTACTCAAAATGATAATTCTCCAATCCTCTGACTTGTGTATAAATGCAATTTAAATCATTGAGCAGATGGAAATCATGATTTAAATCGCATCCAACCTGGCATTAAGTAAAGATGAAAAATAGCTATTCTACCTGCCTACTCAGCAATGAATCTTATTTGATCCAGTGCAACTTATGCTTTGTTAAAAGACTGCAGCTTCTTCTGGAGAATGAAGCAATAAACTCATCACCCAAATAAAATGAAAAAAAGGCTAGTTCTCTCTCTCTCGGTTCCCATCAATACAAAACCATTAATAGGAATCCATTTTTCCCTTATACAGAGTCAGATTAAATTTTGAGGGGTTGGAAAATAATGCAATTTGCAGTGATTGGTGCTGATTTTGAAGTATTTTCTCATTCACCCCCAGTTTCATGCCTCCGTGGGAGCCTGAATCTGCGGAGGAAAATGAACTGGAACGGGACCCTATGGAGGCTGAGGGAGAGGTGTCTGTGGCTTCAGTGGGGAAGAGCAGGCCGAGGCAGGCCAGGGCCCTTCAGGATTGGGACAGGAGGAACAGGAGAGACGGAGTTCAGGCAATGAGCAAGGGCCACCCCCCTCCTGATCCTAGAGCACGGAGAGTGGAGAGAAGAAGGGAACAACGCAGGCAGGCTCAACTACTTGGGAGGGGAGCGTCCCGCCCCTCTCCACAAGGCACACCTGGAGACTGAGATTTAAGGAGACGTTGTGGGGATGGGCATTTGTTGGGAACAAACACTGATTCCTTGGAGTTTTGTGTGTATTGTTGCTGATCTCTTGTTCTGTGACTTCTGCTTGGAAACCCGGAAACTCTGACCATTGGACTGGCTGACAACGTTGCTTGGCTGTTCAAAGATCTCGGACTGTATTTTGGCTTCCCTTTTGAAACTGCTCAGGTAAGCGTGTATTCACACAGACTCCTTAGGTTTATGATGTATGTGTCATTCCTTGTTATCTCTGTGGCCTTGAGTAAATTCCTCTCCTAATCAGACTGTATGTGAAACTACTTGCAGCCAGAGGCAGCTGAAGGTGTGTGTGTCTTCCTTTGTTTGGAGGCTTGCCAGAAACGTGGGAGCATTTGGGGAAAATTTGGAGCGACTCAAGGGCGATTTGAATTGCCAGCTGACTGCATTGCCTCTGTGCTGTGCCCTGGGTCATCACACCCATCCTATTACATTCTACCCCCCTCCATTGCAGGAATTGGGTATGTCTAGTCCTGTGAAAAGAAAGACTAGGGGTGACATGACAGCTGTATTCCAATATTTGAGGGGTCACAAGGAAGAGAGGGTCAACCTATTCTCCAAAGCACCTAAAGCAGTGGTTCTCAACCTGTGGGTCGGAACCCCATTTGAGGTTGAACGACCATTTCATGGGGGTCGCCAAACAACGCAGTCCACCATTTTTTCCCCTTTTCCTTAGCTGTGCTACTCCCTTTTATTCTGTTGGCTTTTGAAAGCCAATAGAATAGACTCTCTTGAATAGAGTCTAATTCTATTGGCTTTCAAAAGCCAATAGGAATTGTCCAGGCTGTCTCTGCCCTGCTGAGCCCTCCAAAAGTCCCATTCTGCAAACGGTGCTGCACCAGTTGAGTAGTCCTCGACTTATGACCGGTTGAGTAGTCCTCGACTTACGACCGGTTGGGGGTCGCGGCATTAAAAAGGTTGAGAATCACTGACCTAAAGGCAGAACAAGAAACTCAAATTATGATCACGGGACTGTGGAGTCTGGTAGACTGTAACCCCAAGGACTGATTATAAGTCACTTTTTTTTCAGCACTGTCATAACTTTGAACCATCATTAAATGAATGGTCATAAGTCAAGGACTACCTGTACTGTCAGCTCCACCTTATGCTTGCCTGTGCTTCACTGTTATATGGTGACAGACTGTCTTGAAGTATGGAAAGGATGGAATGCAAGAGAGGAAGGACTGGGGTAAAGTGGAAAGTAACTTCTAGATCTCCTCCAGATGCTGCTTTATATATTGTGGGAAGTCAGCCCCCCCCCCCCCCGAGAAAAAAATATTTTTGGAAATATTTAAAAGGCAGAATTTATTTCCCTAAAGGATTTTAAAAGCAGAAACCAACCCCGCCCCCAAGTCTCTCTGTCCCAAACAGGAACCAAGTCTGCAGATGTGATAATCTTGTCAGAAAGACTGGAATCAGGAAACTGGGATTAGGAAGAAAGATCTCTAGAATCAACACCAAAAATCTAAGAGTTATCAGCCACAGCCACAGGGAAGCAGGGTATGACCCTTGGGACATAATAGGATTAACCCACCACCATCAGAATATCAGAAAGGCACACTCAGACTCAGGTCAAAGTTCATGCCACAGGCACAACTCCAAACAAAAGGCTCAAGAAGGTATAAAAACCCACTCCCTACATGTGCTCGCTCTTTTTTCTTCCAGAGCCATCTTTCTGTATGGCTCTGCTCTTCAATAAACTGCAACCTTCTTTCTAAAGCAGTCGCCATGTTGTTTATCCCCGGCTTGGACTGAACCACAAAGAAGACTTTTCCTTCCTTCAGTCTAAGCTTAAAAAGAGGAATCCAAATGTGTCAGTTCAGTAAACAGGTTAACAGTGTTTGTGTGAATGCAGGCCAAGACTGAATGTCTAGCAATTTGATGCAAACAGCAATCAGTTCCAAGCTTTTCAGAGACCCACACCTGCTCACACTGGGGAAAAGGGAACTTAGGAATGCTTTTTGCACAGCAGGTGCATCCTAGCGGGATCATTTTTTTTTAAGCCCGTCTGTCTCTTGTTCAAGTTCTCTGACCTTTGGAATCCTTTTCATTATTGCCTCTTGAGCCTAAAGCACCGTTGCCGCTATTCCCCTTTAATGTTCATTATTCTCAAAGACTCCAGCCCACCTGCTCAGCCTTCAGGAATGCCAAAATCAAATCAAAACACTTAATTAAATCAGCTTTTAAAAAGCTTGCCGCCACCTGGACACATGTGTCAGCTTCTCAGGTGACAAAGCCAAAATCACGGGGATTAGAAGTTCGTTCATTTTTCTGCCTCTTCCTCTTCTCCTCCTGTTTTCCTTTGTGGTGACTTTATGATCATATATCGCTTCCTCTCCAGCCTCTGCTTGATCATGCTGCAATACAATCTCTGCTGACATGCTATGTGTCACCTATCCAGTCCAGAGGTGTTTCTAACAAAGGGCAACTCATCAAACTTGCAGGTGACATCAAGCTGGACGGGAATTGCCACACTTTAGGCTCAAGATCTTGCTCCTGGGGAGGAAAGCTATGGCAAATCTAGACAGCATACTAAAAAGCAGAGACATCACCCTGCCAACAAAAGTACGTATAGCCAAGGCCATGGTTTTCCCAGTTGCAATGTATGGCTGTGAAAGTTGGACCATAAGAAAGGCTGAGCGCCAAAGAATGGAGGCCTTTAAACTATGGTGCTGGAGAAGACTCCTGCGAGTCCCCTGGACTGCAAAATGATCAAACCGGTCAGTCCTAGAGGAGATCAACCCTGACTGTTCTTTAGAAGACCAGATCCTGAAGTTGAAACTCAAGTACTTTGTCCACCTAATGAGAAGGAAGGACTCCCTGGAGAAGAGCCTAATGCTGGGAAAGATGGAGGGCAACAGAAGAAGGGGACGACAGAGAAGGAGGTGACTAGATGAAGTCCCTGAAGCAGCAGGCGTGAGCTTAAATGGGCTCCAGAAGATGGCAGAGGACAGGAAGACCTGGAGGAACGATGTCCATGGGGTCGTGATGGGTTGGACATGTCTTTGCAGCTAACAACAGCAAGGTTCAAGATTCAGAAGGATTCCTAACATGATTACAGAATAACAGAGTTGGAAGTGACCTTGGAGGTCATCTAGCCCACCCTCCTGCTCAATCAGGAGACCCAATGCCATTTCTGACAAACGGTTGTCGAATCTCTTCTTAAAAACATCCAGTGTTGGAGCACCCACAACTTCAGCAGGCAAGATGTTCCACTGATTAATTGTTCTGACTGCCCCCTGCAAAAATGAAGACGGCACCACTGTGTCATGATGTAAATTGCTCTGTATTTTTAAAAGTGTGAAGGATAGCTGCGAGGTGGCGCAGCAGTTAGAGTGCAGTACTACAGGCCACTTTAGCTGACTGTGTTCAGCAGGTTAGTGGTTCAAATCTCACCGGCTCAAGGTTGACTCAGCCTTCCTTCTTTCCGGGGTAGGTAAAATGAGGACCCAGATTGTTGGGGGCAATGTAAATATATATATATATATATATATATATATATATATATATATATATATATATATATATATTGCTTACTGGTGTACACCGCTTAGAGAGTGCTTGCACTTAAAAGCGGTATATAAGTCTCATAAATAATAATAATAATAATAATAGCTGATTGATATGCAGATTACAGAGTAACAGAGTTGGAAGGTACCTTGGAGGTCATCTAGTCCAACCCCCTGTTCAGGCAGGAAATCCTGTAGCGCTCCAGAAAAATGGTTGTCCAATCTCTTCCTGAAAACCTTCAAGGATGGAGCACCCACAACTTTTGGAGGCAGATTGTTCCACTGATTAATTGTTCTCACTGTCAGGAAATTTCTCTTTATTTCTAGGTCGGTTCTCTCCTTCATTAGTTCCATCTGTTGCTTCTTGTCCTGCCTTCAGGTGCTTTGGAAGAATAGGTTGACTGCCTCTTCTTTGTAGAAGCCCCTCCAATACTGGAAAATTGCTATCATGTCCCCCCTCGTCCTTCTCTTCATTACACTAGACCAGATGTCAAACACAAAGCCCGGGGGCCGGGTGTGGCCCAAAAAGTGGTTTCATGTGGCCCACGAAGCCATCCTGGAAACAGTGAGGGAACAGCCCCCACTGCCTTGGCCCTGGCCCAGGCCGGCTGGGAGCCAATGTACAATTTTGTGGTGGCCATCTATGCTGAAATGCATTCAGTCTTAGCTCCAGAACGCCGTCTGGAAACAGCGAGGAACCGGCCCCTGCTGTGTCGGTCCTGCCCCCTGGGTGCATGCTGGGGAGGTGTCACCCTTTGTGAGGCACCAGAAATGCACCATCTCCTGGAAGTGGCCAGCAAATGGCCCTCGCCTAATTCAGCAATCCAACTTGATGGGCTCCAGGGGAGGGGTTTCAGCAGGCAGTGAGGCTCCTCCAGTGGACCATGCCTTGGCACTTGCCCCGGTCCCACCCCCTTCTGCCAGAGACCCTCAGATCTGTCCCACTCCTGCCCAGGCCCCCACAGGCACCCTTGACGCGAACGATGTAGAGCTGGCCACACCCATCCAGTAGGCCACACCCACTCCATCCATGCCCACCCAGTAGGCCACACCCACCCTGACCCCACCCACCCGCCCCCCCCGAGGGCAACCACAATGCTGATGCGGCTCTCAATAAAATTGAATTTGACACCCCTGCACTAGACCCACCCAATTTCTGCAACCATTTTTCATATGTTTTATTTTTTCTTATCAACCTTTTTCTTATTATTTTTTCATCAACATATATTGTTAAGTGAATCATTGCAGTGAATCACCTTAGTTGCTCTAAGTTTTTAGTCAGCTACACCATGCTAAGCTTTAACATGCTGGCCTGGTTTGGCTTACATGCTAAATAATAATACTTCATGTTTAAAAACTAAGCAAGGGGCAGAAATAGAAGGATACGAATTAAATTAGACGTTATAAAAATACAATTAAACCAAAGACACATTAAGGCAGCACTAAGTCAAAAGGGAATTGTTAAATGCCAAATGCTAACCGTTTTACAGTTAAAAGGGTAGCTAAACTAGAGCCAATAAATCTTACTAACAGTGTGTAATTAACTAAATCAAGTAACATTAATCAATATACTGGTCATCTTTGATTTAACAATCACAAGCCTGGCCAGAACGCCTGTCACTAAGCAAAGCGATTGTTAATTGAGTTGCACCTGATTTTATGAGCTATTTTGCTGAGGTTGATAAGCGAATCATGAGGTTGTTAAATGAATTCAGCTTCTCCCCATTGACTTGGCTTGTTGGAAGCTGGTTGGGAAGGCGACCAATGAGAATCACATAATCTCAGGATGCTGCAACTGTTGTAAAAACTGTTGAGAAGCACCCCAACTGCAATCCTGTGACTGTGGGGATGCTACAACGGTCGTAAGTGTGAGGACCAGCCGCTTTTTTCAGCACTGTTGCAATTTCAAATGGTGATTAAATGAACGGTCGTAAGTTGAGAATTGCCTGCAACTATAAACTACTGATTGTCCTTGACTTACAACAGCTTGGGCAGTTTGGGCACTCGGTCTCTAAAAGGTTCGCCATCACTGGTATAGGTTCTCCTGCTTGAGCAGGGGGTTGGATTAGATGACCTCCACGGTCTCTTCCATATTCCATTCCATTCCATTCCACTCCACTCCACTCCATTTCTTTCCATTCCATTCCATTCTATTCTATTCTATTCTATTCTATTCTATTCTATTCTATTCTATTCTATTCTATTCATTCCATCCATTCCATTCCATTCTATTCTATTCTATTCTATTCTATTCTATTCTATTCTATTCTATTCTATTCTATTCTATTCTATATTCTATGTTCTATTCTATATTCTATATTCTTTATTCTATATTCTATATTATATTCTATTCTGTTCTGTTCTGTTCCAACATCCCCATGGACACATGATCGAAATTCAGAGGCTTAGCAACTGGCATATATTGATGATAGTTGCACTGTCCTAGTGTGCGTGTGTGTGTTTGTGTGTGTGTTAAATAATCACCATTTTTAACCTTCCCAGATGGCTTCTGACAAGTAAAGTCACTAAGGGAATCCAGATTCGCTTAAGGACTGCACGATTCACTTATCAACTATGGCAAAAAAGGTCGTAAAATAGGGCAAATGGACTTAACTGCCTCACTTAACCAGAAAAAGTTTGGGCTCAGTTGTGGTCGTTAAGCCATGGACTACCTGTATCACAAATACTCTTTTCATCATTTTGGCGTTGTTGTTTTTTTTAACTTATCCTTGCAGCCCGTTGTATTTTAACTTATCTGTACCCTGTTGTGCAAATGTTGTTACAAGAACTATCTAATTTCTTTGGAGAGGAAGTAGACAGAAAGCATTAACCAGCCTCCAGACAGCTGCACTAACATATTCACCTAGAGTTGCTAGTTCAGTTTTATTCTTTTATTAAGGAATCTGAATTGGAAAGTTCCCTCCAATAAAGAGATTTGGAGACTCTTCACAGCAAAAAAAAAAAAAAAAAGGCAGATCTATTCTGGCTTTCTCTCTAGAGAAGAAGTCCAGTGTTTTTAAGTGTGCCATTGTACAAATAATTTCTATGAATAATAATAACAATAAAAATTCCTCGCATAGTCTACGGCTGAGAGCCAAGTCCATATGTCAAACGAAGTATAAAGCAATTGCAATTCGCAAGAGGCCGTTTCTACAAACTTGTTTAACCCATCGGCTTGCAGCAGACTTTGTAAGAACAAAGCCGGGAAAAGAAAGGATCAGATAGTTTTGGGACTCTCCAAATTCTCTACAGATTATTCTTCATTCCAAACTCACATCTGAAGTTGAATCCCACCTGATGAACTGTGGAACTGGCTCCCTCCCTTAAATGGGATTACAGCAATGGTTCTCAACCTGTGGGTCGGGACCCCATTTGGGGTCGAATGACCATTTCACGGGGGTCGCCAAACAAGGCTGTCCGCCATTTTTCCCCCTTTTCTTTGGCCACGCCCCTGGCACCTGGTGATGTATAAGTGGTTGGGGGTCACCACAACATGGGGAACTGTATTATGGGGTCGCGGCATTAGAAAGGTTGAGAACCACTGGATTATAGGGTCTGTTCTGAACTGTATAGCTCTGTGTAACTTCGTATAGCTCTATGTAACCCTAACTAGTGAGCATGTATCTGTATGTTAGAATATCTGGCATTTATTGAGTTTAGTGTTGTCTCCTTAAGAGATGGATTGTGGGAATTGCAGTTTGGCTGGTCAGTCATCCCATATTAATGGGTCAATGGGAGGAGTCTCTAAAGAGCATTGGGAGACTTCCTGGACACAAGCCAGATGGGAATGTTTTGGTCTGAAAGAAGCATGGGCCATCAGATGTCACCCGATGAGCCTGCGCCGTTATAAAGATGGTATGGAAGACAGCATCATTCTTTTACCTACAGAAATGGACAAAGGATGTATTTCCAGAAGTAACAACCACAGCATGAATGCAAGTAATCTTTCTGATTGAAATATATTTTTGTTATGAAATCATTTCTATTGAGTTATCTCTCTGACTTGATTTAAAAGAAGGCATTTTTAACTCAGAGTCAGAATAGGGCCACTGACTCTGTGTGACAATCAATTCTCCTTAGTCTTTACCTGTTATGCTGATAGCTTTCTCCTTGCCAGTGTTCTATCCCAGCCTATAGCCATCCTTATTAAAGGCACAAGGACCAAACCCCTGTTGATTAAATAGGCTGGAGACTTTAAAACAAAACAAACCCCTTTTAATATGGGTGACAAACCTGCCAAATAATCCAAAACACAAACAGCAAAACTCAATCCAAATGAAGGAAATATTCCACAGGAAAACACGATGCAAACAGAAGAGTAGTCACAAGCAAGACGAACAGACCAGGATCCAAAGAAGTATTTTGCAAATGGTTGCCTTCAGCAACCAGCACCGCCCACACCTCCTCTTTTTATACAGCAGTCCCAAGGCGATGCCTCTCAGTGCCTTCTCCTTTTACCCTGGAGTTGCCATATTGACTGCTGATTTACTCTCGCTAATTGATGACATGTGCGTGCATCAATTAGCAAGTCCATCAGATGTGAGTCCTCCGTCTGATTCATTCTCCTCACACAGCTGAGCTTCATCAGGAACACGACTGGAGGGCCCAGGCTCTGCATCCAACCGTGAGTCCTGTAATTCATCAGAGCCTCCCTCTGCCCCTGATGGCCCTTCAAATGCCTCCTCCACCTCCTCCTCAGATTCCTCAGACTCAGCTGTTGGGAGCACAGGCTGGCACGGAATCACAACAGCCAGGAGCAAAAAAAAAAAAAAAAAAAAAAAGGCTAGAAAAGAGGAGAAGAGAATCTCTCCCCAACTATAGACCCACTTGACAGCTTGTATGGAAAAAAAAAAGACACAGCATAAAATCACTTTTTGATAAGATCACTTGAATAGGAACCAGCCGTGTGCTGCAGCTGCCAAAAAAGCCAACACAGTCCAAGGCTGCATTAACAGAGGGATAGAATCAAGATCATGTAAAGTGTTAATATCAGCTTACAATGCCTTGGTAAGGCCACACCTATAATACTACATCCAGTTTTGGTTGCCACGATATAAAAAAGATGTAGAGTCTAGAAAGAGTACAGAGAAGATAATTAGTGGACTATAGGCGAAAATATATGCAGGAACTGGTTATGTCTAATTTAATGAAGAGAAGGACTAGGGGTGACATGATAGCAATCTTCAAATATTTGAAGGGATGAAACAAAGAAGAGGGAGTCAAGCTATTCTCCAAAGCACCTGAAGGCAGGACAAGAAACAACGGATGAAAACTGATCAAGGAGAGAAGCAACCTAGAACTAAGGAGAAACTTCCTGACAGTTAGAACAATTAACCAGTGGAACAACCTGCCTCCAGAAGCGGTGAATGCTCCAACACTGGAGGTTTTTAAGAAGAGATTGGACAACCATTCGTCTGAAATGGTATGGGGTCTCCTGCTTGAGTTGGGGGTTGGACTAGAAGATCTCCAAGGTCCCGTCCAACTCTTTTATTATGTTATCTAGGAAAGGGGAGGAGAGACAGGAACTCAAGAGTCCCCAAATCCCCTAGAATCTTTCATTCTACCTTCCAAGGTAACACACGTTGCCTTCCGGGCTGACTCATGACTATAGTATTTGTGTTGCTGTCATATCTTCGGCGACACCATCAATGCTTGTTCTTCGTTTGTTTGTTTTTTCCCTCCTGACAGAATCAGCTTCTGTGGATTGTCACCTTTCATTCATTGCCTCATTTGAAACTAGTCACTCGCTCTTCGCTCTCATTTCCAGTTTTCATTATTTATGAAAATAACTCTTTCAGCCCCTTCTGCTAGTTGTCATTTCAGCTTACAGTAATGGCAAAACGATTGTTGTTGTTCTGCAAAAGCAACTTGGGAAGAAAAGGACGTAGACAGCAGAGCAAGGCTACTGTTGAGGAGGGAAGAAGCTCATGAAAGAAGGGTCATAGCCAAATCTAGCATTCAGTGAAAAAGGAGGTCTTCTCCGTCTCCGTCTCCTCCTCCTCCTCCTCCTCCTCCTCCTCCTCCTCCTCCTCCTCCTCCTCCTCCTCCTCCTCCTCCTCCTCCTCCTCCTCTTCCTCCTCCTCCCTTTTAAAAATACAGAGCAATTTATATCACGACACAGTTGATTCCATCTTCATTTTTGCTAGGGACAATGCGTCCCAAACTTACCCAAACAAGGCTCATCCAAAATACAGGTAGTCCTCAACTTACAACAGTTCATTAAATGACCACACAAAATTACAACAGCAGTGAAAGAAGTGATTGATGACCTTTTCCACGCTTACGACCGTGGCAGCAACCACAGGGTCATGGGATCAAAATTCAGCCACTTGGCAACGGACTCACATTTATGATGGTGGCAGTGTCCCAGGATCGTGTGATCCCCTTTGGCGACCTTCTGACAACAGTGGGGAAGCCAGATTCAATTAACAATTCACTGTTCAACTCTGTTATTCTGTTATTGGAAACTGACCAAAGAGAGAAGCAAGCTGGAATTAAGGAGAAAGTTCCTAACAGTGAGGACCATTAAGCAGTGGAACAGCTTGTCACCAGAAATCCTGGGTGCTCCCATCCCTGGAGGTTTTTAAGAAGAAACTGGACAGTCACTTGTCTGAAATGGTATAGGTCAGTGGTGGCGAACCTATGGCACGGGTGCCAGAGGTGGCATTCAGAGCCCTCTCTGTGGGCGCATGCGCTGTCGCCCCAGTCCTAGGCCTTCAGCTGGGTTTTATAAAACCTTTTCGCTTTAGGCCTCCACCACCGTGTGCAAAAAAAAAAAAAAAAAAAAAAGATTCAATCAGTCAATTTCAACTTCTCATGGAAAAAAAAGATCTTGCAAAGTTGGAATTGATTGATTGAATTTTTTAGTCCCACCCAGTCTGCCGTTACCACCGTAGCTACGCCCACCCAATGGGTCATATCCACCCGGCACCCGACGATGCATAAGTGGGTTTTAAATTGCAGTTTGGGCACTTGGTCTCTAAAAGGTTCACCATCATTGGTATAGGTCAGTGATGGCGAACCTTTTAGAGACCGAGTGCCCAAAACCCGCCCCCAGCCGGCCCCTGCTCCACCCCCGCTCTGCTCTGCCCTGCCCCCAGCCCACCCCCACTCCATCCCCACCCACCCACCTGCAGGGCCACTCACCACCTTCATGGCCTGCCGCAGATCATCCAGGCAGCCCAGTAGCACCATAGTGGCCATGCCCTCCACCTGCACCCCACAGCATCAACTGCATGCAATATGGCATGAGGGCGCAGTCTTGTCCCTGCTGCCTGGCTGCCATGTCATTGGCTATGCTTCTCCACGCAGACTGTGCTCAGGGACAACTCTCTTCCAGGGGGGCTGCTGGTTAGGAGGGGGTCGTGGGGGGAGGCGGGGCTGGGGCAATGGCACGTGTGCCCACAGAGAGGGCTCTGAGTGTTGCCTCTGGCACATGTGCCATAGGTTTGCCACCACTGGTATAGGTTCTCCTGCTTGACCAAGGGGCTGGACTAGACCTCCAAGGTCCATCCTATCCTATCCTATCCTATCCTATCCTATCCTATCCTATCCTATCCTATCCTATCCTATCCTATCCTATCCTATCCTATTCCATTCCATTCCATTCCATTCTACATGTGCCACCTTCACAATGTTATTCTTGTGCCATTTCACACCCCGATCTCACCCCCCCTTGACGGCATTCAAGTTTGGAGAGACATAAACATGAAAAAGCGGCTTGGCCCCCAGGTGAACGAAAGTCCACAGTTTTGATTGCAATTGCATCTGTTTGCACCCATTCCAATTTTCGCTCCTCACCATCACCATAATTAATCTAATATTATTCACGTACTCCCTAAATTCACATAAGGCGCAGTCTCGGAAAGCAAGGTCTTTCTTCAGCTTCATTAGCAAAACAATTACCCACATCCATTTGTATGTGTTTCGGGGTAAATTATTCAAATCTGGTTTCCTACATTATTAAATTTTAATTGTACAATTGTGTTTTTCTCAAATGTAAACAAACGCGGAGCAGAACAAAACACTACTTAACTGGGGCGAGTTCAATTGCTCAACTGAAGGAGACTGTTGGAGAAGAAAGAGCTTAGTTGTCCCTCCCCCCCTTTATATTGCTCAGCATTTACCCAATATGTTTTCTTATTTAGCCGATAAAAAAGCAGAATGCAGTCCGCCTTTAAAAAAAATGGGTGGAGTTTTGATTGCAGGATTGCAACCGCCATCTTGCCTTTTGTTGACCCCTTTAGCGTGTTACATCCTTGATAGCCCAAAGGTCTGTTCAAGAGAGTTCCTGTTTTCCACCTCACTGGGATAAAAAGAACGTTCCATTGCAGTTGTTGTTGTTGTTAGTTGCGAAGTTGTGTCCGACCCATCGCAACCCCATGGACAACGTTCCTCCAGGCCTTCCTGTCCTCTACCATCTTCTGGAGTCCATTGAAGCTCACGCTTCCTGCTTCAGTGACTCCATCCAGCCACCTCCTTCTCTGTCGTCCCCTTCTTCTCTTGCCCTTCATCTTTCCAGCATTAGGCTCTTCTCCAGTGAGTCCTTCCTTCTCCACTGCAGTAGAAATCCTTTTTGTTGTTGTTGTTCAGTTGCTAAGTTGTGTCCAAATCTTTTGCTATCCCATGGATCATAGCATGCCAAGCACCCATCCTCCAAGAAGCTTCTTCAGTGCTGACTGAACTGTAGAAGATGGAAGAATTTATATTCCTTGCAGTCATCTGGTCATTAGTACTCTTTCAGAGATTCGTTGAGACCACTTGAAGGTTTATCTTCATATCACACCACCTATGTCAGTGGTGGCGAACCTATGGCATGGGTGCTAGAGGTGGCACTCGGAGCTCTCTCTGTGGGCATATGTGCCGTTGCCCCAGCCTCGCCTCCCCCCACAACCCCCTCCTCTCCAGAGTCGCCCCTGAGCGTGGCCCACACGCAGCAGCACAGCCAAGGACATGGCAGCCAGGCAGCGTAGACAAGACTCTGCCCCCACACCCCATCTTGCACAGTTGATGCTGCAGGGCGTGGGCAGAGAGCATGACCACCATAGTGCTGCTGGGCTGCCTGGGCGATCTGCGGCGGGCCCTGGAGGCAATGAGTGGCCCTGCAGACAGGTGGGGTGGAGGATGGGGGGCAGAGCAGGGGCGGGGCAGGAGTGGAGCAGGGGCAGGGCCAGTTTTTGGGCACTCGGTCTCTAAAAGATTCGCCATCATTGACCTATGTCCTATTTACAACATAGTTCGTTCAGCAGTTCCAGGAAGGCTCCACGCCCCTTTGCACTATTCAGCTGACCCTGAAGGCACAGATAAATCTCCAAGTGGCCTCAATGACTCTCAGAGGGAGTACTAACAACCAGATGACTGCAAAGAATATAAATCCTTCCATTCCCCACCATTCAGTCTGAACTGAAGTAGCTTCTTGGATGAGAAGCGAAACGTCTTCAAGGAAAAACAAGAAAGTCCAGTTGCCTTTTGAAAAAGCATCTTTGGGATAAAAAGGTTTAACTATTTTCCCCGCTGCTGTTCCTTTAACTCAAAACTGGTCCCCAAATCTCTTCTGAATGCTTGGCCAAAAATCCGGGGAGGATTTGAAGTCATCTGTTAAAGACACTTATGTTTTAACAAATTAGAAACTGGAGTCCTTTTAAGGGCACTCAAGGACACCCATGGGCCTACACTAACCTAGTTTGCTCAGTAGGTTGTCTGCCCTATCTGATATATACATACATACATACATACATACATATTTGTTTTCATAGATTTTCACGGATACAGGTATGCAGGTCTTGGCGTATTCGGATCTTTTCCTGTGTAAGATTGAGAGTATCTTGGTGACGTTTTGATGAGGTCCCACTCGTCATCTTCAGGCTGGGGTCTTCGGCTTCGTGCTTGTGCGAGCAAAGTGTGATCGGAGTTGACTTCTCTCTATAAATATTGGTGTGTGTGTGTGGAGTGCTGGCTTAGTTGTTGTAGGTGGGTTGGTTGGCTGTGTTGGAGTTATTGTTTGTGGATTGTTCGGCTGTTTCATAACATCTTGAGTAGCTGAGGTGCTGGCTGTGTGCCCATTAGTTTTTGTGTTGTAACGGCCTGGGTAATGGGCTGTGTGATGACATCCTGAAATTTAGTGTAGTGATATCCTGAGTTCTGTGTTGCAACATCCTGGGTGGTTGGCTGTATTGTAACATCCTGAGCTTTGGCGTTGTAGCCTCCTGAGTTCTGTGATGTGATGTCCGGAATAGAAGGCTGTGATGTAACATACCGGGCTTTGGTTTGGCTCCGAGTTTGCGGTCTAGCTCTGTGTTCATGGCATGTTATATATACAATTAAAAACTGGGAAGCAATTTTGCTGTATATTAAAATGCCATCCTTCAATGCAATCTATTTCCAAAGATAACTCTGGATCTTAAGGGTGCCCATGAGCTGACGTAGGTGGCTGTGGATCATTGATTTAACAGAATAGAATAACTGAGTTGGAAGGGACCTTGGAGGTCTTCTAGTCCAACCCCCTGCTCAAGCAGGAGACCCTATACCAGTGGTGGCGAACCTTTTAGAAACTGAGTGCCCAAACTGCAATCCAAAACCCACTTATGTATCATCGGGTGTCTGGTGGGCGTGGCCCATTGGGTGGGCGTGGCTTCGATGGTAACGGCAGACTGGGTGGGACTAAACAGTTCAATCAATCAATTCCAACTTTGCGAGATCTTTTTTTTTCTCCATGAAAAGTTGAAATTGATTCATTGATTGAACTTTTTTTTTTTTTTGCACATGGCGGTGGAGGCCTAAAGCAAAAAGGTTTTATAAAACCCAGCTGAAGACCTAGGACTGGGGTGATGGCGTGTGTGCCCACAGAGAGGTCTCTGCATGCACACGTGTCATAGGTTCGCCACCACGGCCCTATGCCATTTCTGACAAGTAACTGTCTAGTCTCTTCTTAAAAGCCTCCAGTGATGGAGCACCCACAACTTCTAGAGGCAGGTTGTTCCACTGGTTAATTGTTCTAACTGTCAGGAAGTTTCTCCTTAGTTCCAGGTTGCTTCCCTCCTTGATTAGTTTCCATCCTTTGTTTCTTGTCCTGCCTTCAGGTGCTTTGGGGAATATTAGATCATGTTATCATGCAGATTTGAGATGGGCAGGTAGAAAGAACAGAAAATAAGAAATTGAATTAAAAACAATGTAAGGAAAGGGCAGAGCATACTGCAAGGACAATTTAATTCTGCCAAGAAAATTGGTGTTTCTTTTAAAACTCCTATATAATTTATTCCACCAAATCCAGTGTAAAAACCTCTGCTGGCTTCAGTTTTTACTCTCCTGCTCTGCAGCTCCTCCAGAACAAGGGAAAACAAGATGTTTGGAAGTTCAGCATTTTTGAAAAGTCTCTGAGGATTATTAAACTGATCTTCTTTGGAGCAGGGAAATTTGATTGAAGGCATGTTTGAGATCCAGGAAACTGTTCATCTTTGCTAAGAGAGAGAGTTATCTTGGGGATAAATTGATTATAAAAGAATTAGCACAATCTACAGGATGTGGAAAATGTCGACCGCTTTGCTTTGATCATATCATGCCACTAATCTATTTAGCTTCTTGAGTTTTGGCTTCATGTGCCTCTTTATTACCGCCGGAAAAAAACCCACACTCAAACACAAACATGTATGTCTCTCCAAAATGCCATCCGCCAACCGGAGTTATAAGTCTGCAATTTGGCAATGGAGGAGTCATTTGTCATATGAAAATTTCTCTTCACAGAAGTCTGTGTTTGGATGGACTCCTGTGAGGGAATGAGGGCTGCTAACTGGGTTTTGACAAGGATTCCTGGCTTTTATCACTGCTTGTCAGAGAAATCTCACCAGAGGCTCTCAGTCGGCATATCTAACTAAAGAAGAAAATAATGTTAGCAAGCTACACGGTCGGGGATCAAGTGTCATTATTTTTTAATTTTATTTATTTGTTAGATTGGTGTGTCGCCCATCTTGTTCAAAAGGGATGTTCTATCTGGAGACAAAGGATTGGCATTCATGTGCCATTGGAAGATCAGTTAGGGTTAGATTCAGCGGTGGGATTCAGCTGCTTCGCACTGGTTTGGCAGAACCGTAGCTAATTTTTTGTTGACTTCGGCGAACCAGCTGAAGAACTAGCCCTTTTTTGCAAGGCCCAGAATGGACCAGACCAGAATGGAAATGGATGCTGCTTCTGGAAGCCCGTTCTGGGCTTTGGAGGTCTGGAGGAGGCCTCCCAGGCTCAGAACAGACCATCAGGAGTATGTGGATGCCACTTCCGGAAGTCTGTTCTGAGTCTCAGAGGCCTGGGGGAGGCCTCCCAGGCCCAGAACAGCCCACCGGAAGTGCATAGGTACCACTTCCAGAAGTCCGTTCTGATAAGGTGACCAACTTTTTTACAATGAAAAGGAGGACACAAATAAATTGGAAAAAAAAATATCGCAAATAAAAGAAACATTTTATTCATTGCAACAATAATACAGAATACATAATAATGCATAATAAATGCATAATAAAAACATTTGTAACAATAACATTTTATATTGTAATTATGCTTACATGCCGCGCCCCCGTCCGCAGCTGCCCCGCCAGCACTGCTGCCCTGCCGTGTAGAGCGGGCCCCGTGGCTCCCAAAGCACCAGCTGTGCCAGCTCCGGGGGGCAGCCTGCTATTGACACAACCCACCTACAGCCACCCCGCCAGCATCACCGCCCACCATGCGCAGCCTCATGTAGAGCAGGCCCCGCGGCTCCCACAGCACGGGGGGCAGCCGGCCGCTGCTGCCCCTCACACCCCCACCTACAGCAGCCCCGCTGCCCCTGCCTCTTGTGCCTGCAGCCATTATTGCCCTAGCAGGGCCGAAGATCAAGAGAAACTTACTGTGGCATCGCTGCTCCAGTCTAGAAAGATGGTGTAGTTGGGTAGCAGGGAGGGGTGCAAAGTTCCTGCCAATTCGCCTTTGCTGCAGACAACTTGCATGTGCAAAGTTTGCCGGCCGGGTGTTTTGGTGCGCTCAGCAGCAATTCCTATTGGCTTTCGAAAGCCAATAGGGGGAGTAGCACAGCTCATGCAAAAGTTGAAAAAAAACACATCAAAAAACGGTGCCAGAACGCTGTTCTGAGCGTTCTATGAGAAAAAAAAAGCCCTGCAGATTAGTCTTCAAATATCAAAAAGGAGGACATGTAGGAGGACACTTTTCAAGGGAGGACAGAATTCACAAAAGGAGGACTGTCCTCCCTAAAGAAGGACGGTTGGTCACCTTAGTTCTGAGTCTCAGAGCCTGGGGGAGGCCTCCCAGGCCCAGAACAGCCCACCGGCAATGCGTGGACTCCACTTTTGAAAGTCTGTTTTGGGCCTCAGAGGCCCAGGCCCAGAATAGACTTCTGGAAGTGGCATCCATGCAGAGAACTGGTTGTTCACGTATTTGACTCCCACCACTGGTTAGATTGTCCTGGAGAAGATCTATCTACAGGGAGTCCTCGACTTATAACCACAACTCAGCCCAAAATTGTCTCAACATTGCCAAGTGAGACATTTGTTAAATGAGTTTTGCCCCATTTTACGACCTTTCTTACCGCAGTTTTTAAGTGAATCACTGGTTAAGTTAGTAACACGGTTGTTAAATGAATTTGGCCTTCCCCATTGACTTTGTTTGTCCGAAGATCGCAAAAGCTGATCACATGACCCCAGGGACATTGCAACCGTCATAAATATGAATCAGTTGCCAAGAATTTTGAACACGTGACCCTGGGGATGCTGCAACGGTCGTAAGTGTGAAGAAGGGTCATAAGTCACTTTTTTCGTGCCGTTGTCATTTCAAACAGTCACTAAATGAACTGTTGTAAGTAGAAGACTTACTTGTATTCCTGTTCTGTGGGAAGACCAGTTAGGGACAGATTGTCCTGGAGAAAATCCATCCATTTGATTACTATGAGTCAATACTGACCGGATGGCACTTTATCAATTAATGAGCTTCCAAATCTGTTTAGGAATTTAATGAGAGCCAGCAGAACTTTCCAGGTGATTCTCAATTTATGACCAAAATTGGGATTGGAATTTCGGTTGTAAGTTGTTGTGGTTGTAAGTCGAGGCACCCCAGATGGCTGGACCTGATTTCTTTACTGTTTTTTACAATGGTCATTGAAGAAATCACACAGACTTGAAGGAAATCTACTCTCCAGAATAGGTGTTTTAAAAAAACATCGCAAATTGAAGTCATGCGACTGTGAGATGCTGTAATTGTGTCAAAGATGCAGTCGTGTGACTGTGTGTGTGTGTGGGGGGGCAATGGGTGATCTTTGTTTTTTTAAAATATGTTTTATTGATTTTTTTTAACATAATCACCTTAATATTTGCTAAACAGCGTGTTGTCTGGGTTTATATTTAAAAAACAATCAATAACAATTAGTTTCTATCATTCTATAGCCCACATAGTAGCTTTGCTTGATTTTCTCTTCTTCCAATAATATTCTCACAATTCTTGTTATTTTAATAAATAACAATTAAATATAAACATTTTTCTAATATTTCTTCAAAGAATAACCATATCAGTATGAAGCTTCTTTTCTAACTGATCATCTGGATTGCCTCGTCATAAATCCTGTTTACAAAATTCTGATTTAAATTTATTTTCCCCACAATATTCAAAACACTCTTACTGGTTAAGATTTTCTCAAAGTTGAATACTTAAGTGTAATTGGCAGTGTGTGATTTTTGTATGACTGCCTGAAGTGCTTTACGGATTGTAAAGCATTCTTTCCAAACTCCTTGTAACTTCAAGCAGTTGTTAAACGACTTCTCATGTTTCAGAGCAAGCAAAAATCCATCATTGTCATCATTTCCTCTTTTTCTGGTACAAAAGAACTTCTTTAGTGCTCGCCCTGTTTTTCACACAACACCAACAACAACCATGAAGAAAGTTGTGTGGGGAGACATTGAACTCACCATCTCCTGGTGACTGGCCAAAGTCACTCAACTGGCTTTGTACTTAAGGCAGGACTAGAACTCACCATCTCCTGGTGATTGACCCAAAGTCACTCAACTGGCTTTCATGCCTAAGGCAGGACTAGAACTCACCATCTCCTGGTGATTGACCCAAAGTCACCCAATTGGCTTTGTACTTAAGGCAGGACTAGAACTCACCATCTCCTGATGATTGACCCAAAGTCACCCAATTGGCTTTCATGCCTAAGGCAGGACTAGAACTCACCGTCTCCTGGTGATTGACCCAAAGTCACTCAACTGGCTTTGTACTTAAGGCAGGACTAGAACTCACCATCTCCTGGTGATTGACCCAAAGTCACTCAACTGGCTTTCATGCCTAAGGCAGGACTAGAACTCACCGTCTCCTGGTGATTGACCCAAAGTCATCCAACTGGCTTTGTGGCTAAGGCAGGACTAGAACTCACCATCTCCTGGTGATTGACCCAAAGTCACCCAACTGGCTTTGTGCCTAAGGCAGAACTAGAACTCACCATTATCCTGATGATTGACCCAAAGTCACCCAATTGGCTTTCATGCCTAAGGCAGGACTAGAACTCCTGGCTTATAGGCAGCATTTTAACCACTACCCAAAACTGACTTGATGGCACTTCATCAATTAAACAGTTCCAACTCTATCAGGCCTTTGATGAGAGCCGACAGAACTGTACTCCTTGTGCCAGGAAGTCCTCATTCTTCACATCAAACACTTGAATCGGGTGGCGTCTCCTAGGTATGTCCTGGAAAGATCCTTTTTGCTGTTCTCTGCAGGTCTTTAACTGAAGATCTCACGGAAAAAACTCAGCTTGTTTGGGATCATATCCAGTTCTCGGCCACATCTCTGCCTTGAGCAGTTACCCATTGTGCGTGAATGATACCCATCGCTAGTTTTTCACCCCATCTGTCTGGAATTCTCTATTGCTCACATCCAA
The DNA here is from genome assembly GCF_016545835.1 of Crotalus tigris. Classification (NCBI taxonomy): domain Eukaryota; kingdom Metazoa; phylum Chordata; class Lepidosauria; order Squamata; family Viperidae; genus Crotalus; species Crotalus tigris. Next base: position 179,009 of record NW_024098435.1, on the reverse strand, counting down.
CTGCTTTCTGATATTAAGGGCCAGTTCTGTGTCACTTTTTTTGGGGGGGGGCTTCTGCCTCCCGCTGCGCCGCAGTGAGTGCCACCATGGTAATTTGAGTTGGATGGGGTGGGGAGATGAATGGATTTCCCCTCTTGCCCATTGAGATGCAGCACATCCCTGACCTAGAAAATTAGACCTGAATTTCAATGAAGAAGGAAGCCCAGCTCTTGGCAAATAAAGCAGAATAAATCAACAGAACCGCCAGTAGCTGTTTACTGAAAATGTCAGGGCATTTTTACAAGTCGCCCTCAAACTGCCTTTTTAGTCTCTCTCCCGCTAATGGTGGGCAAGTGTGAATAATTGCTACGGAGTTCACAGAAATCCAGGCTCTCCACTGACAAGGCTGTGTGGGAATTACTTTTAGCTTTCCACAATGCCGGTTGTTAGCCTTAATGGCGAGGCTGGAATACACGGGGCTGAAGCCTCCAGTCTCACCAAAATAGAAGCTGTGCTTTGACAGGTATGGCAGGTATTCAGAACTCTGAGTTCTGAAAAGAAGGACGAGGGGTGACATGATAGCGGTGTTCCACTATCTGAGGGGCTGCCACAAAGAAGAGGGAGTCGGGTCTATTCTCCAAAGCGCCTGAAGGCAGGACATGAAGCAACGGTTGGAAACTAACTAAGGAGAGAAGCAACCTGGAACTAAGGAGGAATTTCCTGACGGTGAGAACAATTTACCCGTGGAACAACCTGCCTCCAGAAGCGGTGAATGTTCCAACACTGAAAGTTTTTAAGAAGAGACTGGACAGCCATTTGTCTGAAATGGTATAGGGCAGTGATTGGGAACCTTTTAGAGACCGAGTGCCCAAACTGCAACCCAAAACCCACTTATGCATTGTCGGCTGCCGGGTAGGTGTGGGTCATTGGGTGGGTGTGGCCCATTAGGTAGGCATGGCCCATTGGGTGGGTGTGGCTACAGTGGTAACGGCAGACTGGGTGGGACTAAAAAGTTCAATCGATCAATTCCAACTTTGCAAGATCTTTTTTTTTCCTACGAGAAGTTGAAATTGACTGATTGATTGAACCTTTTTTTTTTTTTTTGCACACGGCGGTGGAGGCCTAAAGCGAAAAGGTTTTATAAAACCCAGCTGAAGGCCTAGGACTGGGGCGATGGCGCGCGTGCCCACAGAGAGGGCTCTAGTGCCACCTGTGGCTCGCGCATACCATAAATTCACTACCATGGGTATAGGGTTTCCTACCTGAGCAGGAGGTTGGACTAGAAGACCTTCAAGGTCCCTTCCAACTCTGTTATTCTATTCTATTCTCCAATCCTGCTTCATGGGAATGTAAAATTATAGGCTCAATACTAGAGGCATTACTGACAGTCCTCAATTTACATCCACAATTGAGCCCAAATTTTCTATTGTTAAGCAAGACAGTGTTTAAATGAGTTTTTGCCCCAATTTACAATCTTTCTTGCCAGAGTTGTTGAGCAAATCATTGCATTTGTTAAGATAGTAACACACGTCTTAAGTGAAACTGGATTCCTCATTGACTTTGCTTGTCAGAAAGTCGCAAAAGCTGATCGCATGACCTTGGGATACAGCAACCACCATAAATGAGCAGGGGGTTGGGCTAGATGACCTCCAAGGTCCCTTCCAACTTTATATTGTTGTTGTTGTTGTTGTTATTATTATTATTATTATTATTATTAACCAGCCATCTGAATTTTGATCATGTGACCATGGGGGTGCTGCAAAGGTCGTAAGTGTGAGTCAGGTGATCCCTTTCTACGACTTTCTGACAAGCAAAGTCAGTGGGGAACCCAGATTCACTTAACAACTGCAGTTCTTCACTTAACAACAGTGGCAAGAAAGGTCATAACATGGGGAAGAACTCACTTAACAAATGATTCACTTAGCAACAGAAATCCGGGGCTCAATTGAGGTCATAAGTTGAGAACTGCCTGTATTTCTTATTATACACAATGTCTCTGAATATAGCCTCCTGGATTTCCTACATAGTTTTCTCAAAATTACATTTCTTCCTCTTCCCCCCCCCCCTTTTTTTGGACACAATAACCACTCCTTCTCAAGATATTAACCCCAATATACATTTTTTGGATGCAGCTTCCAGTGATGTATGCTTTTTGTACAAATTGAGAAGAACAACAGATGCTAACAGACTGTCTTTAACTGCTGCCATCTGTACGTTGATTATTTTGTTCCCGCTAAAATTCATGGCATGTCATTATCTTGGGTTTTTTTTTTTTTTTTTTTTTGTATTTTACATCTCTAACAACCATCCTTCCCATCTATCCCGAAACTGTTGATTTGCTGCTGTTAGCGCTAAGCAATACTCTTACTCAGGGGTGTCAAATTTGCAACATCATGTGATGTGTTGCGACGTATTGCGACTTCTTCCCCATTGCCGGAGCTGGCAAGGCTGGCAACCATCTCTTTGAAGGAACCCAACCGTGAAGTTTCCTTCTTCTCAGAAAAGTTCACCAATTGTAGCAGAAAGGTTTTGTGGGTTTTAATAACATCCCTTTGATCGGCAATGGGAAACTTTCTAATGTGTCTCATCCATAATTCCGGGAAGCTTTGATCAGCTACAACAGTGGTTCTCAACCTTTTTAATGCCGTGACCCCCAACCGGTCGTAAGTCGAGGACTTTCCCTGCCCGGGAGCGCCGCGCATGCGTGGTGCTGCCCCCTGCGCCGGTCGAGGCGTAGCTGGCAAGCGGCAGAGACGGCGCAGGCCAACCACTGGCTGGGTCACCAGCTGGCCCAGCCCAAGGGAGGTAGGGCACCTGCTGGGCCCCACGCGCGCCAGCAACCCTCCCTGCGCCCTCCGGCCTCCCACCTCCCACCCCTGGCCCTCTTTTACTTACATTTTTAATAGTTGCTCAGCAGGGAGGGGTGGAAGCTTCCAGACAGCTCGCCTTCGCTGCAGACAACTTGCAGCACCGTTTGCAGAATGGGGCTTTTGGCGGGCTCAGCAGGGCAGAGACAGCCTGGACAATTCCTATTGGCTTTTGAAAGCAATAGAATTAGACTCTATTCAAGAGAGTCTATTCTATTGGCTTTCAAAAGGCAATAGAATAAAAGGGAGTAGCACAGCTAAGGAAAAGGGGAAAAAAATGGCGGACTGCGTTGTTTGGCGACCCCCGTGAAATGGTCGTTCGACCCCAAATGGGGTCCCGACCCACAGGTTGAGAACCACTGAGCTACAATGACCAATGATGATACATGCCAGGGATAATTCAGCAAAATAGAAATTGATTTTTGTGCACCTTCGATTCAGAATAACAGAATAATAGAGTTGGAAGGGATCTTGGAGGTCTTCTAATTCAACCCCAAAGCAGGAGACCCTATTACCATTTCAGACAAATGGCTGTCCAGTCTCTTCTTAAAAACCTCCAGTGTTGGAGCACCCACAACTTCTGGAGACTTCTCTGCTTGGTTAGTTTCCATCCGTTGCTTCTTGTCCTGCCTTCAGGTGCTTTGGGGAATAGGTTGACCCCCTCTCAAATATTGGAAACTGCTAGACAAACCTTCCAAGTCTACAATTCCATGAACTTGATGGTCTTTCTAGGTATTGTAAATGCAAGTTTTCTGCCCTTTAGGTACGCTCTTACTATGTTGTGCCTTGCAAGTTTCACGGATTTAAGGGTGTTTATTTGTTTAATGCGGCATTAGTTTCCCAGAGGCCATTGGTTCTGTCCTGACTGACCTTTTCAGGCTTCCAAAGGATATGAAGAAATCAGCTCTGTTACTATGGATCAGGAGTTGTGTGCATTTGGATTTGGGCCACACACAGCAAAGAAGGTACACACACAAAAGTTCCCTCACCCAGTCACAGTAAATCAGCCATCTGATCCCTCCACAAATCCTTAACAAAAGCTCACAGAAATCCTGGCAATAAAAGTTTAAAAGTAAACCAGAAGGAAAAGAAAATAATATTGTCTTTTGCTCCAGCACGATTACTATTAGTAAAGCATTCCTGTTTTAAGTATAATTTTAGAACATTTTTAAAGTCTTCTAATTGCTCTTAATAATCCACATTCTTCGGTGCTAATTTTTTTTAATCTCCCCCCCCCCCTCTTATTCCTTCTGCCATCAAAACCGGCTAGGTTTTCCTGACTTTCTGCCATATTGAATGGCAGGCCATTATACTAAAATAAAGGATATTATTCACTGTGCAGATTGTTTGCTTTTGGAAATAGCATCAGTTGCCTGTTTTCTATCCATTCCCAACCATCCCCCAACCCCACACAAAAAAATGACAAATTGTAATTACATGCAAGTGCATTTACAATACTATAATCATAATTGCTGAGATTGTATTCGTAATTTCCCTCAAACATTCTGCAGATGTTTCTCCTTTCATTCGGCTGTCCGTCAGGTTTTTTGCAGTTCCATTTGGTGGCAGTTGTCAATTTGCTGCCACAAGTTCACTGCGTTGGTGTTGGTAAATGCATTTTGCATGCACACTGACACAATGCTTAAGGAAATGTTCAGGCTTCACATTCAGATAAAGGAGAGGAAGCATTTGAGTCCATAAAAGACCAAAAAGAGAAAGAGAGAGAGAAAGAAAGGGAGAGAGGTTACTGCTTAGTCAAAGAATGTAGAATGAAAAGAATGCAGAGAAGAGCAAAAAAGAGGATTAGGGGACTGGAGGCTAAAACATCTAAAGAATGGTGGCAGGAATTGGGAATGCCTAGTTTAGTGAAAAGAAGAACAAGGGTGACATGATAGCAGTCTTCTAATATCTAAGGGGCTGCCACAAAAAAGTGGGGGTCAAGCTATTCTCCAAAGCACCTGAAGGCAGGACAAGAAGCAACGTATGGAAACCAATCAAGGAGAGAAGCAACCTAGAAGTAAGATGAACGATTGAATGAGAACAATACGAATGGAACAGCTTGCCTCCAGAAGTTGTGGGTGCTCCATCACTAGAGGCTTTTAAGAAGAGATTGGATAGTCATTTGTCTGAAATGGTATAGGGTCTCCTGCTTGAGCAGGGGGTTGGACTAGAAGACCTCCAAGGACCCTTTCAACTCTGTTGTTCCGTACTCTGTATTCTGCATGTTAGAAATCCATAATAGCATCTCTGAGAGATGATCAGCTAGTCCTTGTTTGAAGATCTCTGGCAAAAGACAAATCAATGCTTCATGTGATAGCCTATTCCATTGGTTGGTAGTTCCTCTTAATATCTAACAAGGCTACTTCCATGAGATCAGGAACTGAAATCCCAGAATTCTCAACAATAGCCAAATTCACACATCTGAAATTGCCTAGGTGGGAAATTGAACAATCAGCAATTCAGGAATCCCTGACTTAGTTGCTTCCTTTTTTCCTTCCTTCCCTCCCCTCCCCCTTTCCTCCTTTCCTTTCCTTCCCTTCCCTTCCCTTTCCTTCCCTTCCCTTCCCTTCCCTTCTTTCCTTCCTCCTTTCCTTTCAATTTCCCCTTCCTTCCTTCCTTCCTTCCTCCTTCCCTCCCCTTCCTTCCCTCCCTTCTTTCATTCTTTCTCTTTCCTTCCTTTCTTTCCTTCCTCCTTTCCTTCTTTTAATTTTCCCCTCCCTCTTTCCTCTCCTTTCCTTTCCTTTTCTTTATTTTACTTTTCTCCCTTCTCTCAGTCATTCTTCCTTTCCTTTCCTTTCCCTTTCTCCCTTCTTTCAGTCATTCTTCCTTTCCTTTCTTTTCCTTTTTTTTCCTTTCCTTTCCTTTCTTTTCCCTTTCTCCCTTCTTTCAGTCATTCTTCCTTTCCTTTCCTTCCCTTCCCTTTCCTTCCCTTCCCTTCTTTCCTTCCTCCTTTCCTTTCAATTTCCCCTTCCTTCCTTCCTTCCTTCCTTCCTTCCTTCCCTCCCTTCTTTCATTCTTTCTCTTTCCTTCCTTTCTTTCCTTCCTCCTTTCCTTCTTTTAATTTTCCCCTCCCTCCCTCTTTCCTTTCCTTTCCTTTCCTTTTCTTTATTTTACTTTTCTCCCTTCTCTCAGTCATTCTTCCTTTCCTTTCCTTTCCTTTCCTTTCCTTTCCTTTCCTATTCTACCCTCCCTGTTTTCTTTCCTCTTTCCCTCTCTCCCTCCCTTCTTTCCTTCCTCCTTCCCTTTCAGGATACCTGATTCAGGAATTTGTAGTATCACCAAAAGCTCTCATTCCAAAATTACTCATCTTCGAAATGCCTTCTCGAGAGACCCAAAGGTCAGCAAAGCAGAACCTTGACTACAAGGCTTCAGCCTGTCTTGCATTACAAGAGGAGGGAAGATCCATTCCCAAAAAGAATTTTCACACCTACGCGCCCTTGGATCTGTTCAAATTCTTTTTTAAAAAGGCAGCAGAGGAACTGAACTTTGGTTTAGCTTCATCAGCTAGTTCCTGAAGATAAGCCTATGCAATACTCTTTCCTTGCCACCTCTCAGCATAGATGCGTGGGGGAAACCCCCCCCCAAAACACCTCTAATCAAACAGCCCAGAACGCTTCTTTTGAACCTGTATAACCAGATTATGCTAATTTTCTTAAATTCCATTTCCAAAAGCTAACATTTATCATTAGCTTATATGCTTCCTAATTGTCTTAGAGTCCATCGGGCAGGCGGTATGTAGAAAGAAATGAACAGTTAAACCAGAATATGTTATCAGGACTCTTCTGTGTGAATTTCATTTAAAGAGAGGATAATTGGGGATGTCAAGCATAGCATTTCCCAAAAGAATGCACCGTTATTTTTTTTGAAGAAGCTGGCATTGCTCCATCACAGTTCGCAGGGGATGCAAGATTTGAGTTTGCACAAATAAGCGGTTGAGATTTTAAATATGCAGGACCGTGAAATGTTGCATTTCTTCCCTACTGGTTGTTTTTTCTATTTGAGGAAAGAGACGTTAATTTAGAGATTCTTTCAAAGAGAAAGAGTGCAGAGAAGAACAAGAAAGATGATCAGGGGACTGGAGGCTAAAACATATGAAAAACGGCTGCTGGAATTGGGTATGTCTAGTTTAATGAAGAGAAGGACGAGGGTGACATGATAGCAGCCTCCCAACATCTCAGGGGTTGCTACAAAGAAGAGGGAGTCAAGCTATTCTCCGAAGCACCTGAAGGTAGGACAAGAAGCAACGGATGGAAACTAATCAAGGGAGAGAAGCAACCTGGAACTAAGGAGAAATTTCCTGAGGGTGAGAACAATTAATCAGTGGAATGACTTGCCTTTTGAAGTTGTGGGTGCTCCATAACTGGACGTTTTAAAGAACAAATTTACTGATTCATCTGAGATGGTATAGATCAGTGGTGGTGAACCTATGGCACGGGTGCCAGAGGCGGCACTCAGAGCCCTCTCTGTGGGCACGCGCACCATTGCCCCAGTCCTAGGCCTTCAGCTGGGTTTTATAAAACCTTTTCGCTTTAGACCTCCACCTCCGTGTGCAAAAAAAAAGGGTTCAATCAATCAGTCAATTTCAACTTCTTGCGGGGGAAAAAAAGATCTCGCAAAGTTGGAATTGATTAATTGAACTTTTTAGTCCCACCCAGTCTGCCGTTACCACCATAGCCACGCCCACCCAATGGGCCACACCCACCTGATGAGCCACACCTACCCGGCACCCGACGATGCATAAGTGGGTTTTGGGTTGCAGTTAGGGCACTCGGTCTCTAAAAGGTTCGCCATCAGTGGTATAGGATCTCCTGCTTGGGCAGGGAATTGGAGTAGAACATCTGCAACACTGCATGATTCACTGGAGTGATCCACTTAAAAAAGTTTCTAAAACTGAGCACAGCTCACTTAACAAACACCTTGCTTAGCAACAGAAATGCTGGTCTCCTTTGTGGTGGCAAGTGGAGGACATCCTGTATCCCAAAGGCACCTGATTGGCTACTATAAGACACAAAGCAATGGTGTCATGGTTCCGACAGATGAAACTCTTCAAAAGAACTTCGAGGCATTGTTTACCTTAAAGAATCTTTTATTTGAGTAGCACAATATCGGCACTACATAATGTAAGCCAAAAACTGAATTCCCCTCCCCTGGGCACATAGTGTCAAAGCACAATTCCCTCCTCCAATTAACAGTCCTAAATCACATTCCCCAATTAGCTTGAAGTGCAGGCTTCCTCTCCAGTTCTCCAGCTCACCAATTCTTTATCAGTTCTAGGCTCAATAACCTTGATTCTCACGCTAGGTTTAGTGTTGTTATGTCTAGTTCTAGACTCTCATTCACATCTCCCTCCCAGCATCATCTAACTCTAAAAGCGAAAGGGAAAAAGATGGCTACATTTCCATCTGTTGTCAATGCAGAACATCCGATGTTAGCAGCATTGACAGTGGGCTAGGCTAAGCTTGCCTTCCTCCTGTAGAACTTTCCTACGTTCTTTCTGAACAGGAATGCTGCGGCATTGAACCATAGCTGATTATATGCCATCAAGTCAGCCACGACTGTTTGTGGCCACTTACGTAGACCTTTTTTCCAGGGCGATCTGTCTTCTGCATGGCCTTTTAGCTTTCTCCAACAGCTTAGACACGCAAGGAGAACCTCATTATCTTGAAGATGCTGATGCTAATTTCACCAAAAGGGGATTGCAGCAAAGTGGCTTAGCCTCAATCAGAAAGGACAATTAAAGTGGCTTGTCTTCATTAAAAAAAAAGGATTAGGAAAAAAAACAAAAGGAAGAAGGAAGCAAGGTGCTAATCATCCTCTCTCTTCTTTTTTTTTTTAAGGGTCATAACCTCTGTTTTCTTCTCTGCTTTTTAGAATAGAATAGAATAGAATCCCCTTTATGGATTACTGCCTTGTCGTGGCGAAGGGGCTTGCGTAACTCAATGAAGCTATAAGCTATGCCGTGCAGGGCCACCCAAGACGGACAGGTTATAGCAGAGAGTTCTGACAAAATGTGATCCACTGGAGAAGGAAATGGCAAACCACTCCAGTATCTTTGCCATGAAAACCCCATGGACAGTACTAAAAGGAAAAAAGATATGACGCTGGAAGATGAGCCCCTCAGGTCGGAAGGTGTCCAATATGCTACTGGGGAAGAGCAGAGGGCTAGTACTAGTAGCGCCAGGAAGAATGAAGCGACTGGGCCAAAGCCGAAAGGACGCTCAGCTGTGGATATATCTGGTGGTGAAAGGAAAGTCCGATGCTGTAAAGATTTTTTCTCCATAGGAACCTGGAATGTAAGATCCATGAATCAAGGCAAGCTAGACGTAGTCAAAAAAGAGATGACAAGAATGAACATCGACATCTTAGGAATCAGCGAACTAAAATGGACAGGAATGGGTGAATTTAACTCAGATGACCATCAGGTATACTACTGTGGGCAAGAATCCCTCAGAAGAAATGGAGTAGCCTTCATAGTCAATAAAAGAATAGGAAAAGCAATACTGGGATACAATCCCCAAAATGACAGAATGATCTCAATTCGAATCCAAGGCAAACCATTCAATATCACAGTAGTCCAAATCTATGCCCCAACCACTGGTGCTGAAGAGGATGAAATTGACCGGTTCTATGAAGCCCTACAGCACCTTATAGAATTAACACCAAAAAATGATGTCCTTATCATCATGGGGGATTGGAATGCTAAGGTAGGAAGCCAAAAGATAACCGGAATAACAGGCAAGTTTGGCCTTGGAGAACAAAATGAAGCAGGGCACAGGCTAATAGAATTTTGTCAAGAGAATACGATGGTCATAACAAACACTCTTTTCCAACAACCCAAGAGACGGCTCTACACATGGACATCACCAGACGGTCAACATAGAAATCAGATTGACTATGTACTCTGCAGCCAAAGATAGAGAAGCTCTATACAGTCAGTAAAAACAAGACCAGGAGCTGACTGTGGCTCAGATCATGAGCTTCTCGTTGCAAAATTTAGGCTTAAATTGAAAAAAGTAGGGAAAAGCACTAGGCCACTCAGGTATGAACTAAATCATATTCCTGATGAATATACAGTAGAGGTGACAAATAGATATAAGGAACTGGATCTGATAGACAGAGTGCCTGAAGAACTATGGATGGAAGTTCGCAACATTGTACAAGAGGTAGCAACTAAAACCATCCCAAAGAAAAAGAAATGCAAGAAAGCAAAATGGCTGTCTCAGGAAGCTTTGCAAATAGCTGAGGAAAGAAGGGAAGCGAAAGGCAAAGGAGAAAGAGAAAGATACACCCAATTGAATGCAGAATTCCAGAGAGTAGCTAGAAGAGATAAGAATGCCTTCTTAAATGAACAGTGCAAAGAAATAGAAGAAAACAACAGAATAGGGAGGACCAGAGATCTCTTCAAGAAAATTGGAGATATGAAGGGAACGTTTCATGCAAAGATGGGCATGATAAAGGACCAAAATGGCAGAGACCTAACAGAGGCAGAAGAGATTAAGAAGAGATGGCAAAACTACACAGAAGAACTATACAAGAATGAGCTTAACATCCCAGATAACCACAATGAGATGGTCATTGACCTCGAACCAGACATCCTAGAATGTGAAGCGAAATGGGCCTTAGAAAATCTGAGCAACAACAAAGCCAGTGGAGGTGACAGTATTCCAGCTGAGCTATTCAAAATCTTAAAAGAAGATGCAGTAAAAGTGCTACACTCAATTTGCCAGCAAATTTGGAAAACTCAACAGTGGCCACAGGATTGGAAAAGGTCAGTTTACATTCCAATTCCAAAGAAAGGCAATGCCAAAGAATGTTCAAACTATCGCACCATTGCACTCATTTCACATGCTAGTAAAGTTATGCTTAAAATCCTACAAGCTAGACTCCAGCAGTATGTGGATCGAGAACTACCAGAAGTACAGGCAGGATTTCGAAGAGGCAGAGGAACTAGAGATCAAATTGCCAACATACGCTGGATCATGGAGAAAGCTAGGGAGTTCCAGAAAAACATCTACTTCTGCTTCATTGACTATGCAAAAGCCTTTGATTGTGTGGATCACAGCAAATTGTGGCAAGTTCTTAAAGAGATGGGAGTACCAGACCATCTCATTTGTCTCTTGAGAAACCTATATGCGGGTCAAGAAGCAACAGTGAGAACCGAACACGGAACCACTGATTGGTTCAAAATTGGAAAAGGAGTCCGGCAAGGCTGTATACTGTCGCCCTGCCTATTTAACTTATATGCAGAGCACATCATGAGAAAGGCAGGGCTAGATGAATCAAAAGTTGGAATTAAGATTGCCGGGAGAAATATCAACAACCTAAGATATGCAGATGATACCACTCTAATGGCAGAAAGTGAAGAGGAACTAAAGAGCCTCTTGATGCGGGTGAAGAAGGAGAGTGCAAAAGTTGGCTTGAAACTCAACATTAAGAAAACCAAAATCATGGCATCCGGCCCTCTCAATTCCTGGCAAATAGATGGGGAAGAAATGGAGATAGTGACAGATTTTATTTTTCTGGGCTCCAAGATCACCTCAGAAGGGGACTGCAGCCAAGAAATTAAAAGATGCTTGCTCCTGGGGAGGAAAGCTATGGCAAATCTAGATAGCATTCTAAAAAGCAGAGACATCACCCTGCCAACAAAAGTGCGTATAGTCCAGGCCATGGTTTTCCCAGTTGCAATGTATGGCTGTGAAAGTTGGACCATAAGAAAGGCTGCGCGCAAAAGAATTGAGGCCTTTGAACTATGGTGCTGGAGAAGACTCCTGCGAGTCCCTTGGACTGCAAGGCGTTCAAACCGGTCAGTCCTAGAAGAGATCAACCCCGACTGCTCTTTGGAAGGCCAGATCCTGAAGTTGAAACTCAGTACTTTGGCCACCTAATGAGAAGGAAGGATTCACTGGAGAAGAGCCTAATGCTGGGAAAGATTGAGGGCAATAGAAGAATGGGACGACAGAGAATGAAATGGCTGGATGGAGTCACTGAAGCAGTAGGTGTGAATTTAAATGGACTCCAGAAGATGGTAGAGGACAGGAAGACCTGGAGGAATGTTGTCCATGGGGTCGCGATGGGTCGGACACGACTTCGCAATTAACAACAACAACAACAGAATAGAATAGAATAGAATAGAATAGAATAGAATAGAATAGAATAGAATAGAATAGAATAGAATAGAGCTGGAAGGGACCTTGGAGGTCTTCTAGTCCAGCCCCCCACTTAAGCAGGAGAACCTACACCATCTCAGACAAGTGATTGTCTAGTCTCTTAAACATCTCCAGTGATGGAGCGCCCATGATTTCTGGGAGTAAGTTGTTCCACTGGTTGATTGTCCTCACTGTCAGGAAGTTTCTCCTTAATTCCAGGTTGCTTCTCTCCTTGATCAGTTTCCAACTATTGTTTCTCGTCCTTCCCTCTGGTGCTCTGGTGAACAACCTGACCCCCTCTTCCTTGTGGCAGCCCCTCAAATATTGGAAGACTGCTATCATGTCTCCTCTATTTCTTCTTTTCTTTAGACTAGCCAAACCCAAGTCCCACAGCCATTCTTCGTATGTTTTAGTCTCCAGGCCCTGATCATCTTAGTTGCTCTTCTTTGATTTTTTTCTAAGGACTCAACATCTTTTTTCTGATAAGGTGACCAAAATTGCCTGCAATATTCCAGGTGTGGTCTTACTGGGGTTTGATAAAGTGGTAATAATACTTTGTGTGTATTTCCCCTCCCCAAACTCTCAACATCTTTTTCTCAGTGTCCTTGACTGTACAGGCCTTCTTCTTGCTGGTCTGCCTGGTTTTTGTCTGGATCTGGGGAAAAAAAAATATTTCCCACCCAATGAATTTCCTCACCCTCCCTTCAACTTGAAGCCATTGAGAGCATGTTAATTAGGATTCAGATCCCAACCCAGTCCATCTGTTTTAATGGGTTGGCTCGGTAGGGGCAGACCATATGGCACGGCAGGTAGAAGACAATGCTTCACAATGCCAGTTTTTCAAGTATGGATTGAGCATCAGCTTTGCTCTTTCCTCTGGCAGCACCCCGATCTGTCCCACAGGCCTGGAATCCAGGGGGCTTAGTGCAAGAGGAAACCGGAAAAAAAAGGCTGTGGATAGCACAGGGTGTCATCTGGAGATGGCCAGCTGCTTTAATCACTTTCAAAGTTGACATATTGATGAAGGCACATATGTGTAGGAGTCATTCTCTAGAGATGAAATCTGGGCCATTGATGCCAGTGATAAGAGAGAGCCGGTTTGGTCTAATGGTTAAGACATGGGCTAAGTCCCGCCTTAGGCATGTAAGCCGGTTGATTTTGAGCCAATCTCCAGGAGACAGTGAGATCTAGTGCAGCTTTAGGCATGAAGGCTGGCTGGGTGACTTTGAACCAATCACCAGAAGACTGTGAGGTCTAATCCCCCTTTAGGCATGAAAACCAGCTGGGTGGCTTTGAGCCAATCACCAGTAAATTGTGAGTTCTAGTCCCGCCTTAGGCATGAAAGCCGGCTGACTTTGAGCCAATCACCAGGAGACAGTGAGATCTAGTCCTGCTTTAGGCATGAAAGGTGGCTGGGTGGCTTTGAGCCAATCACCAGAAGACTGTGAGGCCTAGTCCCACCTTAGGCATGAAAACCAGCTGGGTGGCTTTGAGCCAATCACCAGTAAATTGTGAGTTCTAGTCCGGCCTTAGGCATGAAAGCCAGCGGATGTTGAGCCAATCACCAGGAGACAGTGAGATCTAGTCCTGCTTTAGACATGAAGGCTGGTTGGGTAACTTTGAGCCAATCACCAGGAGATGGTGAGTTCTAATCTTGTCTTAGGCATGGAAGTCAAGTGGTTGACTTTGGGCCAATCACTGGGAGACAATGACTGGAGCACTGTGTCCACAGTACAAAAAAGACATTAAGACTCTGGAAAGAATGCAGAGAAGAGCAACCAAAATGATTAGGGGACTGGAGGCTCAAACATATGAAGAACAATTGCAGGAATTTGGGTATGTTGAAGTGAAGGACTAATGGTGACATGATAGCAGTCTTCTAATATTCGAGGGATAGTCACAGAAAAGAGAGGGTCAACCTATTCAAGACTAGTGGACTCCCCAAAATTTCCCAGCTAGCCATGGGTCTTAAAGGTGCCAACCTGCCAACGTTGGACATCCCCCCTCATCCAGATAAACGTTTCCCCAATCAAGAGGTTGATTTTACTGCTTTTTTTGTTGTTAAAAGCCTGGGACAATGTTTTGGTTGCATTCTGTAAGATAGTCCATGTGAGATACCTTTGTTCAAAAATGGTTGCCCTATGATGCACCGTGTCATCCAACTGAAGGTTGCAAATAGACAGGCACAGGTGTTTTAGTAAGTCTATGGAGATTATCAGTCATCCAGGGCATGGTTTAAATCCCAAAAAAGACCCAGCAGGACCTCCTCCATAACAGACAAAGAACGGAACAATAAATGTAGAAAGGTTCTCGTTCCATACATTGCAGGAATAACTGAAAAGCTCAGGAAGATCTTCAGCCAACACAACATACATGCACGCTTCAAACCGAAGGATACACTAAGGCAGAAGCTTATCCACCCCAAGGATAAAACACCCCAGATACAAACTGAGCAATGTGGTACATGCAGTACAACGCAGTGAGCCATGGGCAGGTCTGTACCTTGGAGAAACAAAACAACCACTTCACAAACCCCTGGCACAACACACGAGAACAAACCCATCAGGACAAGATTCAGCACTCCATCTGCATGTGAAAGACAAAGGCCGCTCTTTTGAAGACAGCCAAGTCCACATTCTGGGCAGAGAGGACCACTGGTTTGAACGAGGGATCAAAGAGACCATCTACATTAAGATTGAACAGCCCTCCCTCAACAGAGGGGGAAGGATATGACACCACTTATTTCCTGTCTGCAATACAGTCCATTCAGCATTTCCAAAAAGGCTCCACACCCATTTGCTCTAGGGCAGTGGTGGCGAACCTATGGCACGGGTGCCAGAGGCGGCACTCACAGCCCTCTCTGTGGGCACGTGCACCGTTGCCCCAGTCCTAGGCCTTCAGTTGGGTTTTATAAAACCTTTTCGCTTTAGGCCTCTGCTGCTGTGTGCAAAAAAAAAAAAAAAGCTTCAATCAATCAGTCAATTTCAACTTCTTGCAGGAAAAAAAAAAGATCTTGCAAAGTTGAAATTGATGGATTGAACTTTTTAGTCCCACCCAGCCTGCTGTTACCACCGCAGTCATGCCCACCCAATGGGCCACACCCACTCGGCCCCCGACGATGCATAAGTGGGTTTTGGGTTGCAGTTTGGGCACTCGGTCTCTAAAAGGTTCGCCATCACTGCTCTAGGGGCACAGATAAACCTCCGAGTGGCTTCAATGACTCTCAGAGGGAGTGCTAACAACCAGATGATGGCAAGGAGTATAAATCCTTCCATTCCCCACCATTCAATCAGAACTGAAGAAGCTTCTTGGATGAGAAGCGAAAACGTCTTCAAGAAAAAAACCAAGTACAGCCATCTCTTGAAAAAAACATGTTGGGACAAGTGTTTCAGTAGCATATAGATCAGTGGTTCTCAACCTGTGGGTCAAGACCCCATTTGGGGTCGAATGACCATTTCACGGGGGTTGCCAAACAACGCATTCCCCCTTTTCCTTAGCTGTGCTACTCCCTTTTATTCTATGGGCTTTTGAAAGCCAATAGAATAGACTCTCTTGAATAGAGTCTAATTCTATTGGCTTTCAAAAGCCAATCGGAATTGTCCAAGCTGTCTCTGCCCTGCTGAGCCCGCCAAAAGTCCCATTCTGCAAACGGTGCTGCACCAGTTGAGTAGTCCTCGACTTACGACCGGTTGAGTAGTCCTCGACTTACGACCAGTTGGGGGTCGCAGCATTAAAAAGGTTGAGAACCACTGATATAGATGGACAAAATTGCTCCATAGGTCCTTAACGTCTTTCTTTTACCTCAGGCATTTTATGTATCCTCTGCTCCTGTTCCCCAGCCAGGCATGACACAGGCACACGCATACTGTACATACACACAGACATAACCCTCCCGATACATAAAATAGAAAGCCAACCCTACCAAAATAAGTGTTTTGATCATTCATGTTCCCTCATCTTTCTCTAATGAGTTGTCTCCGGATCAGCGATCTCAAGTTTCCCAGACAAACCTCTTCCATGAGAACCATCAAGGACTGAAGGACAAGCAAATGTTGGAAAATTGATTTAAAGGAAAACAGCACGTTCCCTTTAATTGGCGATTGAAAAAGTTGCCCACTGGTACTTGGCAAAAAGCAGGAAAGCTCTGGCACAGCACGTATCTGCGCTGAATTTCTTTGTTCTTTCCTTTTTTTAAAACACACACACACACACACACACACGCTCCATTGTTACTTCGAGTGTTTTGTTTCTCGCTTCCTTAATGCATTCCCTCTGACAATGTTTATCTTTGAGAACTCAGGTTAGGCTGAGAATTAAATAAATTCATCTTTAAAGGCTGAGCACAATAGCGGGAACGCTGGTGAAGGCTGGTTTCGGCTTCGGAATACGTGACGAACAATGAAAGTTCAGGCGGTTCTCTGAAGATGAACAGAATAACTACATGGGGCACCTGGAGGAGGGTTAACGTAGAATTTATAGCTTCAATAGTCTTCGGTTTCCCCGAAATGTTTTTTTTTTCTTGAAAACTATAAAGGTTCCAATCGGGGGATCATAAAAGTGGAAAGGATCCCAGAGAATCCTGTCACCCTGCTCAGTGCATGAATCCAAACTAAAGGAAAGGCAGTCCTCCACTTATAATCATTCATTTAGTGATCATTCAAAGTTACAACGGCACTGAAAAAAGGTGACTTAGCACCATTTTTCACACTTTGGACCGTTGCAGCATCCCCATGATCAAAATTTGGATGCTTTGCAACTGGTTCATACTTATGATGATTGCAATGACCCAGGTCGCGTTATGGGATCCCCGTTTGTGACCTTCTGATCAGCAAAGCCAATGGGGGGAGGGGGGAAGCCAGATTCCACTCCACAATGATGTTACTAACTTAGCAACTGCAGTGACTCAGTTAACAACTGTGGAATGAAAGCTCATAAAATGGAGCAAAGCTTATTTAGTAACTGTGTCTCTTAGCAAGAAATGTTGGGCTCGAGTCATAAGTCAAGGACTGCATGTACCAGAGGGATGGTGGTTGAATGTCCACTTGGAAAGGTGATCCTACCATATATCCACATCAGGGGTAGGCAACCTTGGCTCTTTTATGACTCGTGGACTTCAACTCCCAGAATTCCTGAGCCAGCCATGCTGAGGGGAAAGGGAGAGGTTTCCAAGCTGAGCCTTGCTGGCTCAGGAATTCTGGGAGTTGAAGTCCTCGAGTCATGAAGGGGCCATAGTTCCCCCATGCTGGCTCGGGAATTCTGGGAATTGAAGTCCACCAGTCATGAAGGGGCCATAGTTTCCTCCATGCTGGCTCAGGAATTCTGGGAGTTGAAGTCCACAAGTCACGAAGGGGCCATAGTTCCTCCATGCTGGCTTAGGAATTCTGGGAGTTGAAGTCCATGAGTCATAAAAGAGCCAAGGTTGCCTACCCCTGCTCCAGATCATTGGTACCATTGTCAAACGCTTCTTTCTGCTTCTAAAGTTCAGTTGGAGTCGACCTTAGATTAATAAATGCTTCCTGTGTGTCAAGTTATTAGAACTGCTCTATGCTGCCTTGGTAAGACCATGCTTGGAAGACTGTGTCAGTTTTGGTCACCATGTTATTTAAAAAAAAGATGTTGAGACTCTGGAAAGAGTACAGAGAAGAGCAACAAAGATAATTAGGGGGGTAGAGCCTCAACCATTTGATGAACGGTTTCAGGGATTGGTTATGTCTAACTTAACAAAAAGAAGGACTACGGTGGTATTGCAATATTTAAGGGGAGAAGGGTCAGCCTATTTGCCAAAGCACCTGAAGGCAGGATAAGAAGCGATAGATGGAAACGAATCAAGGAGAGAAGCAACCTGGAACCAAGGAGGAATTTCCTGACGGTGAGAACAATTAATCAGTGGAATGACTTGCCTCCAGAAGTTGTGGGTGCTCCAAAACTGGAAGTTTTTAAGGAGAGATTGGACAGCCATTGTCCAAAATGGTTTCCAGCTTGAACTTGGACTAGAAGACCTCCCAGGTCCCTTTTTTATTCTGTTAAGTTTGGAACTGAACAATAAGCACGTTCTCAAAGTATGAGACAAACTTGTTACACATACTGTGATTTGTGACATTTAAGATGCCCCACGGTGAACAACGGGTTGACTTAATGACCACAATATTTGCTCAACAACTGCCACAACAAAGGTCATAAAATCAGGTTGGTCATATAAGGATCGGCTGCTGGAATTGGGTATGTCTAGTTTAACGAAAAGAAGGACGAGGGGGGACATGATAGCAGTGTTCCAATATCTCAGGGGCTGCCCCAAAGAAGAGGGAGTCAAGCTATTCTCCAAAGTGCCTGAAGGTAGGACAAGAAGCAACAGATGGAAACTAAACAAGGAGAGAAGCAACCTAGAACTAAGGAGAAACTTCCTGACAGTTAGGACAATTAACCAGTGGAACAACCTGCCTCCAGAAGCGGTGAATGTTCCAACACTGGACGTTTTTAAGAAGAGACTGGACAGCCATTTGTCTGAAATGGTATAGGGTTTCCTGCCTGAGCAGGGGGTTGGACTAGATGACCTCCAAAGTTTCTTCCAACATTATTATTATTATGGATCATCGCACAGTCAGCCAGATGTTCAGACTGGATTTGGCATTTTGTCTACCTATCGAGTCCTTACCCAGGACCTGGGATAGGCAGATGTGGATGTTTGATGGTCTTACAGATATCGTCGCAGGATGGAAGCAGTTCCTAGTAAGGCCGCCTTTTGCAATTGACTAATAGCGAATTTGTCAATGCCAATGGTGTTCAAGTGGTGCTCCAGTTGTTTTGGGATTGCACCCAAGGAGCCTATCAATATTGGTACTACCCTTGCTTGCTTTTGCCACAGTCTTTCTATTTCTCTTTGTAGGTCTTTGTATTTTGTTATCTTCTCCAGTTCTTTCTCGTCTATTCTGCTATCTCCAGGCACTGCCACGTCCACTATCCAGACTTTTTTGTCTTTCTTATCGACTATTATTATTATTATTATTATTATTATTATTATTATTATTATTATTATATGGGCGGCCCACTTTTACAGCCATCACAAGTTATGATGGTAATGGGCAGGCTCCATTATGGTGGTATATCGTACCTGCCAATTTCACTCAATTCTCTTAAATCAAGAGGAAAAAAGGAAGCAAACTAATGCGGTTGGATGATGTCCGACAATCCAGTGGCTTCTAATTTCCAAATTAAGAAAGTGAGGTTTGGGTGTTGACCTGGCATTGTGCCCTCTCCTGTGACAAACCACAAATAAATCCATACCTGCAACCTGTGGTCTGTTGATATACCTCATTAAGCTTCAAGGATAGTGACTTTTTATTTAGAAACAATTGAGTTTGTATTATAGGAACATCACAAGACATCTGTTTTGTGGTTTTATTATTTTTTTTTTAATGAAATTGGGATTACAAACTCTTGCTCCTCAACCTAATCATGACCATATGTGAAGAGACAGATGGAAGTGTAGACAGATCCCAAGCTGGTACATCTCTAGCTTTTTGCAATAAAGCAAAACCATGGCTGCAAAAAGTGATATACCAAGTTAGCTAATCTGCAAAAGAGATGGGGAGGGGTTGGCCCGCAGAGTACTGTCAGCCCTCTTCTTAATTATTTATTTCATTTGTTTATTTATATCCCACTTTTATTAGTTTTATAAATTACTCAAGGTAGCAAACACATCTAATCTTTGAGGGGGGGGTGCAGTGGTTGGGATGCAGTATTGCAAGGTGACTCTGCTCTCTGCCAGCAGTTCGATTCTCACCAGCTCAAGATTGACTCAGCTTCCCATCCTTCCAAGGTTGGTAAAATGAGGACCCAGATTGTTGGGGGTGTGTGTTTGTGTGTGTGATATGCTGACTCTGTAAACCACTTACAGAGGGCTGTAAAGCACTGAGAAGCAGTATATAAGTCTAAATATCATTGCTATTGCTTTCTCCTCCTATTTTCTCCACAATAACCCTGTGAAGTGAATTGGGCTAAGAAAGAGGGACTAGCCCAATGTCACCCAGTCAGCTTTCATGCCTAAAGTGGAATTAGAACTCACCATCTCCTAGTGATTAGCTAAATGAGCCGAGGTGGCGCAGCAGTTAGAGTGCAGTACTGCAGGCCACTTTAGCTGACTGTGTTCAGCAGGTCAGTGGTTCAAATCTCACCGGCTCAAGGTTGACTCAGACCCAGATTGTTGGGGGCAATGTAAATATATATATATATATATATATATATATATATATATATATATATATATATATATATATATGGTATGGTCTTTGGTTGTTCGGGTTTTCTCCCGCGTAAAATTGGAAGTGTCTTGGCGACGTTTCGACGAAGTCCCATTCGTCATCTTCAGGCTGGTGTTTTCAGCTTCGTGCTTTGAGCAGCAATGTGTGGTCTTAGCTGTTTCTTCCTTTTAACTGCCAGTGGGGGTATGAACTGATTGGGTGGGAGCTTGGCTGTGTTCTGATTGGGTGGAGGTGTGTTCTGAATGGTTAGGGGCTTGGCTGTGCTCTGATTGGCTGGGGGAGTGTTCTGTTTGGTTGTGCTCAGGTTAGTCTGAGTTGCAGAGGGGTTTAAGATTTTGGGCTGCCTTGCTATTTTTTGGCTTCGCGTTCGTGGTCGTGCCTCCTCTTCATGGAGGGTGTCAGTTTGCTTCATGTATGGATTGGAGGGGTTTAAAGTGGCTAATGATGCAGCTGTGGTCTGGCTTCTGGTTTGTGGTCGTGCCTCGTCATCGGTGTGGCTTTGGGTTTGTTTTTTGCGTGGATGTGTGGTGGTGACATACTGTGTGGTTTTTGTGAGTGTGGGTCTGGTATCATTTTTTGTGTTAGGGAGTTGTTTGTCAATAAGGGCGGGTTTCCAAATGGCTGGTAGGCGGGAGGTATCATCTCGCTTGTTCATGCTGTGTGGGCGTTTTTCTATCTCGATGATATATATATATATATATATATATATAGGTCTTTGGTTGTTCGGGTTTTCTCCCGCGTAAAATTGGAAGTGTCTTGGCAACGTTTCGACGAAGTCACATTCGTCATCTTCAGGCTGGTGTTTTTAGCTTCTTGCTTTGAGCAGCAATGTGTGGTTTTAGCTGTTTCTTCCTTTTAACTGCCAGTGAGGGTATGAACTGATTGGGTGGGAGCTTGGCTGTGTTCTGATTGGGTGGAGGTGTGTTCTGAATGGTTAGGGGCTTGGCTGTGCTCTGATTGGCTGGGGGAGTGTTCTGTTTGGTTGTGCACCACAGACAGAATCAGTAAGATCCTTCATAAACACAACATCAAAACAGCATTCTGCACAAACAGAAAAATATCCACCATCCTTAGAAACCCCAAAGATAAAATTGAATTAGAAAATCAAGGAGTATACGAAATCCCATGCACCACTTGTCCCACCACATACATCGGACAAACCAACAGAAGAATAAGTGCACGCATTGAAGAACATAAGAACTCAGTCAAAAAAGAGGAACCAACATCTTCCCTGGTCCAACACCTTAAAGCCACAGGACATGAAATTGACTTTAAAAATACCAGAACCATTGCCAAAAGTGAACATTTTAATAACAGAATAATCAGAGAAGCCATCGAGATAGAAAAACGCCCACACAGCATGAACAAGCGAGATGATACCTCCCGCCTACCAGCCATTTGGAAACCTGCCCTTATTGACAAACGACTCCCTAACCCCAAAATCTTAAACCCCTCTGCAACTCAGACTAACCTGAGCACAACCAAACAGAACACTCCCCCAGCCAATCAGAGCACAGCCAAGCCCCTAACCATTCAGAACACACCTCCACCCAATCAGAACACAGCCAAGCTCCCACCCAATCAGTTCATACCCTCACTGGCAGTTAAAAGGAAGAAACAGCTAAAACCACACATTGCTGCTCAAAGCAAGAAGCTGAAAACACCAGCCTGAAGATGACGAATGGGACTTCGTCGAAACGTTGCCAAGACACTTCCAATTTTACGCGGGAGAAAACCCGAACAACCAAAGACCTATATACAAATACCCGCGAAAACCTCAGAAAACATATATATATATATATATATATATATATATATATATATATATATATATATATATATATATATATATACACACACACACACATTGCATTGCTTACTGGTGTACACCGCTTAGAGAGTGCTTGCACTTAAAGTGGTATATAAGTCAAATAAATAAATAAATAAATAAATAAAGTCACCCAGCTGGCTTGCATGCCTGAGGCAGGACTAGAACTCACCGTCTCCTAGTGATTGGCCCAAAGTCATCCAGCTGGCTTTCATGGCTAAGGCAGGATTGAATTTACCATTTCCTGCTTTCTAGCGTGACGCTTTAACCACTAGACCAAAGTGCCTTTTTATTTCTATTGCCCTGGCTTCCTCCTTCCTTTTATAAGGTAGAAAGTCAACACTTCAGCTTTTATCTGGAAGATGATTCTCCATATGGGAGATGAAACCACATGGAAAGCTATTTGAATGAGAAGCACGCATAGCACTAAACCCATTAATTCTTTCCCTCAAAAATCAGGGTATTTCTTGGCTGATGTTTTCTTTTGAGATTGGGAAGGCAACGGTTGGTCATGGAAACAAAAATATGGTCCACCAATATTTAGCAGAGATGTTCTGGACACACGTCAGTCAATACTGACAGGGTAAGCTACTTGTACAGACACAGAGACCAAAACCCCTCCCGCTAAGGATGCTACCTGGTTGGGTCATGAAATATTGCAAGAAAACCACCAAGCTCAGAGAGTACCAAGGACTCCACAGTCGTCGTCATCATTATCGTTGTCGTTGTCCTCCTCCTTCTTCTCCATCCTCCTCCTCCCTCCTCCTCCTCTCCACAAACCTCCTCCCTTCTAGCACTGATGATGCTACCTAGTTGGGTCATGAAACATCTGTAAGAAAACCACGAAGCTCAGAGAGTACCAAGACCCCACAGTCTTCTTCTTCTTCCTCCTCCTCCTCCTCCTCCTCCTCCTCCTCCTCCTCCTCCTCCCTTTTCTCCTCCTCCTCTCCACAAACTCCCTCCCTTCTAGCACTGATGATGCTACCTAGTTGGGTCATGAAACATCTGTAAGAAAACCATGAAGCTCAGAGAGTACCAAGACCCCACAGTCTTCCTCCTCCTCCTCCTCCTCCTCCTCCATTCTCCTCCTCCCCCCTTTTCCTCCTCCCCCTCCTCTCCACACCCTCCCTTCTAGCACTGATGATGCTACCTAGTTGAGTCAGGAAACGTCTGTAAGAAAAACACTAAGCTCAAGAGCCACAAGGACTCCACAGTTGTCCTCCTCCTCCTCCTCCTCCTCCTCCTCCTCCTCCTCCTCCTCCTCCTCCTTTCCACAAACTCCTTCCCTTTTAGCACTGATGATGTTTCCTAGTTGGGTCATGAAATATCTGCAAGAAAACCACCAAGCTCAGAGAGCACCAAGGACCCCTCATGTCAACCCCAAGCTATAAAGGTTATCTCGTATTGGCAATTTACTCTTTACATAGCTATTAAATGGTCCTAAATGTTAAGCATGGAGAGCATTTACCTATAAAGTTGCCAAGAGTCAGACACGACTGAACAGTTAAAGCTACTACTACTGCTGCTACTAAATGTTACGAGTAAAAGAGTGGGAGAATGTGGAATGTGAATCTAGTTTTTATTATCACTTTATCTGCAACCCACTTTCTGAAATAAGAAACAGAGACAAAATTTGACAATGCTTAGGTAGATTTTCTTAGCAAGGGAATTTTAACCTCAGAGGCCGCATCTTATTTATCCAACAACTTCATTTCTTCAGGCCAGGGATAATGATCAGGAAGATGACAGATCTCCCAAGCATGATGTAATACGGGTAATTTGAAAAGAAGGAATTGTTCCTCCTTTTCATCTTCGAAACTTTGAAGTATCTAGCATTGTTTCAGTTACATCAAATGCTTAGCCGGGCCCAATGCCAGCATGTGGGGAGCTGCACACAAACGTCTCTCAAGTGCTTTTGAAAAGCACACAACCTCCCCAGATGGGGAGGCAGGATGGGCCAAGTCATCCCGGGGTAGAAAGTATCAGCTTCCAATAGACAATCTCTTTTATCTGTGAGGTTGTGTGAGTGACACGCAAAAGGGCTCAGCCTTAACACCTGCACATCTTGCAGGGGGACAATGGGTAAATGGTGAAACACATAATAAAACAACAACAACAACGATAATAATAATAATAATAGTAGTAGTAGTAGTAGTAGTAGTAGTAGTAGTAGTAGTAGTAGTAGTAGTAGTAACCCCCAGTGAGGCACTACCTTGACGTGGTTGTGGGGCTTGTGTACTCTGAGGAAGATGAGAGCTATGCCAGAGGTTCAACCATACTGGACCGGTCTCATCAGAGGAGTCAGAGAAAGAGTGTCTCCCCCATAAAAAATATGGTGAGGCGTAAATTTCAGAATGCCGTACCGGCTCTGATGTCGCCCGGGTTAACAAGGTCCGCACTAGATATTGGAGTTCCTGGATATCTGGTGAAAAATGGGTTACAGGACTCAGGACTGTTGGCTGAGCAACCAGGGCCAGCAGCTGCAGAACTACTGGAAGAAAAGGTGTTTACCCGTCGCAGATACACAGTGATGGAAAACAAAGATTAGTCAATTGCAAAAGGCGGCCTTACTAGGAACTGCTTCCATCCTGCGACGATACCTGTAATACCATCAAACATCCACATCTGCCTATCCCAGGTCCTGGGTAAGGACTCGATAGGTAGACAAAATGCCAAATCCAGTCTGAACATCTGGCTGACTGTGCGATGATCCAATAATAATAATAATAATAATAATAATAATAATAATAATAATAATAATAATTTGTTATTGGAAGGGACCTTGGAGGTCATCTAGTCCAATCCCCTGCTCAGGCAGGAAAGCCTATCCCATTTCAGACAGTCTCTTCTTAAAACCTTCCAGTGTTGGAGCATTCACTGCTTCTGGAGGCAGTCCTTCCCTAACACAGCAAATCAAAGCCTAGACTCTGGAAGCTTTTTGAGAGAGATCTTGGTAGCCTAGCTCACTGGCTAAGAAAATGGAGCTTGACTTTAAGCATACTGTTCCTTTTTATCCCCTGTGGCTGTAAGCACAACACTCGGCATGAAGGCACTTCTGTGTTTGTTTAAGATGTGCTGTGTTTTGCAAGCTGTTAACAAAAGTCAGCAGTTCTCGGAGAATGATGCGACACAATATTTTAGACTTTTGTGCTCCCTGAGTGAAGGAAGATCACGTTCGATAAACCGCCTTCTGTTCTCCATATAGGCTTGTGGTGGGTGAAAATTACAGAGGACCCTGTAAGTGGGCCAATCAGTAGGAGAGAGTGAGTTTTAGGCATGAAAGCTGTCTGGGCGACTTTGGGTTAATCACCGGGAGATGGTGAGTTCTAGTCCCACCTTAAGCAAGAAAGCCATCTGGGTGCAGGAACTGGGTGTATTAATGAAAAGAAGGACTAAGGGTGACACGACAGCAGCCTTCCAGTATTTGAGGGGCTGTCACAAAGAAGAGGGAGTCAAGCTATTCTCCAAAACCCCTGAAGGCAGGATAAGAAGTAATGGAAGGAAAGTAATCAAGGAGAGAAGCAACCTAAAACAGAGGTCCTCAACCTTTGGGGCACCAGGGACCGGTTACATGGAGAGAGCTTTTTCCGAAGATCAGAGGGGACGTAGTTTTGTGTGCTGCCTGCATCCTGCAGATGGGGCTTTGTTTGTTTGTGCGGACCGGTTGCTGGCATGCCGCAGCCCGGTACCAGTCCATCGACTGGGGATTGGGGACCCTTGTCCTAGAACTAAGGAGAAATTTCCTGACAGAACAATTAATCAGCTTGCTTCCAGAAGGTGTGGGTGCTCCATCAGTGGAGGTTTTCAAGAAGAGATTGGACAAGAAGCAACGGATGGAAACTCATCAAGGAGAGAAGCAACCTGGAACTAAGGAGAAACTTCCTGACAGTTAGAACAATTAACCAGTGGAACCACCTGCCTCCAGAAGTGGTGAATGCTCCAACACTGGAGGTTTTTAAGAAGAGACTGGATAGCCATTTGTTCGAAATGGTGTAGGGTCTCCTGCCTGAGCAGGGAGTTGGATTTGATGACCTCCAAGGTCCCTGCCAACTTTATTATTATTATGGATCATCGCATAGTCAGCCAGATGTTCAGACAGGATTTGGCATTTTGTCTACCTATCGAGTCCTTACCCAGGACCTGGGATAGGCAGATGTGGATGTTTGATGGTATTACAAATATCGTCGCAGGATGGAAGCAGTTCCTAGTAAGGCCGCCTTTTGCAATTGACTAATAGCGAATTTGTCAATGCCAATGGTGTTCAAGTGGTGCTCCAGTTGTTTTGGGATTGCACCCAAGGAGCCTATTACTATTGGTACTACCCTTGCTTGCTTTTGCCACAGTCTTTCTATTTCTATTTGTAGGTCTTTGTATTTCGTTATTTTCTCCAGTTCTTTCTCGTCTATTCTGCTGTCTCCAGGCACTGTCATGTCCACTATCCAGACTTTTTTGCCTTTCTTATCGACAGTTGTTAAGTCCGGGGTGTTATGTTGCAGGTGCTTGTCTGTTTGAATTCTGAAGTCCCAGAGCAGTTTAATTGTATCATTTTCTATGACTTTCTCTATTTTATGATTCCACCAGTTTTTGCTTACAGGCAAATGATATTTTTTGCAGATCTTCCAATGCACCATTGTTGCTACTTTGTCATGCCGCTGCTTGTAGTCAGTCTGTGCAATCTTCTTGCAACAGCTTACCAGTGGTCCACTGTTTCTTCAGCTTCTTTGCATAAGCGGCACTTACTGTCTGTTGCTGTCTTCTCAATTTTGACATCATCATCATCATCATTATTATTATTATTATTATTATTATTATTATTATTATTAATCATCGCACAGTCAGCCAGATGTTCAGACTGGATTTGGCATTTTGTCTACCTATCGAGTCCTTACCCAGGACCTGGGATAGGCAGATGTGGATGTTTGATGGTATTACAGATATCGTCGCAGGATGGAAGCAGTTCCTATAAGGCCGCCTTTTGCAATTGACTAATAGCGAATTTGTCAATGCCAATGGTGTTCAAGTGGTGCTCCAGTTGTTTTGGGATTGCACCCAAGGAGCCTATTACTATTGGTACTACCCTTGCTTGCTTTTGCCACAGTCTTTCTATTTCTATTTGTAGGTCTTTGTATTTTGTTATCTTCTCCAGTTCTTTCTCTTCTATTCTGCTGTCTCCAGGCACTGCCACGTCCACTATCCAGACTTTTTTGTCTTTCTTATCGACAATTGTTAAGTCTGGGGTGTTATGTTGCAGGTGCTTGTCTGTTTGAATTCTGAAGTCCCAGAGCAGTTTAATTTTATCATTTTCTATGACTTTCTCTATTTTATGATTCCACCAGTTTTTGCTTACAGGCAAATGATATTTTTTGCAGATCTTCCAATGCACCATTGTTGCTACTTTGTCATGCCGCTGCTTGTAATCAGTCTGTGCAATCTTCTTGCAACAGCTTACCAAGTGGTCCACTGTTTCTTCAGCTTCTTTGCATAGGCGGCACTTACTGTCTGTTGCTGTCTTCTCAATTTTGACTTTGTATGCATTTGTCCTTAAGGCTTGGTCTTGTGCAGCCAGAATTAGTCCCTCGGTCTCTTTCTTCAATTTTCCTGCTCTTAGCCATTGCCAGGTTTTATTATTATCTGCTTTCCCAGCTATTTTTTTCATGTATTGGCCATGTAGTGCTTTGTCTTCCCATGCCTCTATTCTGTTCTTCATTTGGTCTTTCTTGTAGGCCAGTTGGTCTCTCCAGTAGTTAGTAAGCCTTCCTGATATACTAATTTCAGTGCATCTTCATCATTGTTCTTCAGATATTCTTCCAAAGCCATTTTTTCTTCTTCAACCATCTGATGTACTTGTAGCATTCCACGCCCACCTATTTGCCTTGGTAGATAAAGTCTGTCAATGTCACTGCGTGGATGAAGGGCATTATTATTATTATTATTATTATTATTATTATTATTATTATTATTATTATTATTATTATTATTAATTTGTACAGAATGATATGGGGTCTCCTGTTTGATCAGAGGGTTGGACTAGAAGACCTCCAAAGTCCCTTCCAACCATATTATTTTATGATCCAGTTCTGGATCATTAATCCTAGATAACGGGGAAGACTTGTTCTGTCCCTGATGTGATTTCACAACCTTTGCTGAAGTACTTAAGTGAAGTCATTTTTAAACAGGAAATTGACAGCTTTATCCAAAGATGCTTTCCTCCTCCTTCTTCCCCTTCTTCTTGATAGGTGTCAGTAGACCCTGAAGGGTGCGGAGGTGGGAACTTGTCTCTCAAAGCGATTGCAAAATCAACTTATTGACATTCTCTAAAGCAACATGACTGGTGATGGCATGGTGCCAGACTTTGCTTCTTGCTTTGTGAGGACACAAAATCATGTTGTGACGCTCTGTAACATGATTTAATTTGTCTTTGTGGGCTGTGTGGGGACTAAGCTTTGGATGTTTAAAAAACAGGGCATTAAATATCAAAGGAGCCCTAGATTCTGAAAAAGAGTGGACGATGATGACGATGATAGCACTAGCACTTACACTTACATACTACTTCACAGAGCCCTCTCTAAGTGGTTTACAGAGTCAGCCAGTGATGGGATTCAGCCGGTTTGCACCAGTTCAGCAGAACCAGTAGCTAAATTTTGTTGAGTTCGGAGAACCGGCTGAACCCATGTTGCTTCTGGAAGCCTGTTCAAGGCCTCGGAGGCCTGGAGGAGGTCTTCCAGGCCTAGAACGGCCCGCCGGAAGAGCATAGATGTCACTTCCGGAAGTCCATTCTAGGCCTCAGGGGCCTGGAGGAGGCCTCCCAGGCCCTGAACGGCCCAGAGGAAGAGCATGGATGTCACTTTCGGAAGTCCATTCTAGGCCTTGGAGGCCCAGGCCTGCATCCACACAGAGAACCGGTTGTTCAGGTATTTGAATCCCACCACTGGAGTCAGCATATTTGCCCCCAACAATCTGGACCCTCATTTTACTGATCTCGGAAGGATGGAAGGCTGAATCAACCTTGAGCCAGTGAGAATTGAACTGCTAGCAGTGGGCAGAGTTTGCCTGCAATGCTGCACTTTAACCACTGCACCATCATGGCTCATGATGATGATGTTAACTATTCATTCATGTCCGATTCTTGGCAATTCTCTGGGCCAGATGACAACTGCCCCATTTGGCACCTTCAATAAAAGAAACTCCTGGCTCTTTAGATTGACCAGAAGCAGTGATTTTTGGGTAAAAAAGAAAAAAGAAAAAAAAAAGGTGCCAGAACTCACACACGTCATACAACCCGCCTTGCCTACCCTACAAGGTTTACCTTTGTAGTTGAAAAAAAAAACTCTACAAGTTTTAGTGTATCTAAAAGACTAGGATTTTATTCAAGGTAAGTTAATACTATTAATGTTACCATGCACTGTGTGGCTTTAAATTATAAGAAGAAATTGTACTAATCTTTGGGGACATTTACCACTGGCATACCCATTCAGTTTAATGAGTGGAAATGTCAGCTTTCTATGGGGAATGAAACTGGCCCAATGAAACAAAATTTGGT
Source organism: Crotalus tigris (assembly GCF_016545835.1). Taxonomy (NCBI): domain Eukaryota; kingdom Metazoa; phylum Chordata; class Lepidosauria; order Squamata; family Viperidae; genus Crotalus; species Crotalus tigris. Next base: position 149,391 of record NW_024098435.1, on the reverse strand, counting down.
TGCTTGTAAAAGATTGAATTATTTTTAAGAAGTTGTCAAACAAGGTGGAAAAATTTACATTTGGAGTTTAATATGGATATTGATTTGAAACAAATTAAAGTTGAAATTTTGTCAGTGAACAGTGAACTTTTAATTTACCTTTAAGTTAAACCCAATTTAATAAATAGATCTGATTAAAGCTCATACTGTAGGTCTACCTTTACATCTGACCAATACATAATTAATATATATTGTTATTAATAATATCTCCAAATCACAAGACATTGGCTTTATTCTTATTCTTCCCCTCTGAAGTTTAAATATAAAGCACAAGAGACTCTAGAAAGAGTATAGAGAAGAGCAACAAAGATGATTAGGGGACTGGAGGCTAAAAGATATAAGGAACGTTTGCTGGAATTGGGTATGTCTAGTTTAACGAAGAGAAGGATGAGGAGGGACATGATAGCAGTGTTCCAGTATCTCAGGGGCTGCCCCAAAGAACAGGGAGTCAAGCTATTCTCCAAAGCACCTGAAGGCAGGACAAGAAGCAACGGATGGAAACTAATCAAGGAGAAAAGCAACCTGGAACTAAGGAGAAACTTCCTGACAGTTAGAACAATTAACCAGTGGAACAACTGACTCCAGAAGCTGTGAATGCTCCAATACTGGAAGTTTTTAAGAAGAGACTGGACAGCCATTTGTCCAAAATGGTATAGGGTTTCTTGCCTGAGCAGGAGGTTGGACTAGATGTCCTCCAAGGTTCCTTCCAACTTTATTATTATTATTATCAATCATCGCACAGTCAGCCAGATGTTCAGACTGGATTTGGCATTTTGTCTACCTATCGAGTCCTTACCCAGGACCTGGGATAGGCAGATGTAGATGTTTGATGGTATTACAGGTATCGTCGCAGGATGGAAGCAGTTCCTAATAAGGCCGCCTTTTGCAATTGACTAATAGCAAATTTGTCAATGCCAATGGTGTTCAAGTGGTGCTCCAGTTGTTTTGGGATTGCACCCAAGGAGCCTATGACTATTGGTACTACCCTTGCTTGCTTTTGCGACAGTCTTTCTATTTCTATTTGTAGGTCTTTGTATTTTGTTATCTTCTCCAGTTCTTTCTCTTCTATTCTGCTGTCTCCAGGCACTGCCACGTCCACTATCCAGACTTTTTTGTCTTTCTTATCGACAATTGTTAAGTCTGGGGTGTTATGTTGCAGGTGCTTGTCTGTTTGAATTCTGAAGTCCCAGAGCAGTTTAATTTTATCATTTTCTATGACTTTCTCTATTTTATGATCCCACCAGTTTTTGCTTACAGGCAAATGATATTTTTTGCAGATCTTCCAATGCACCATTGTTGCTACTTTGTCATGTCGCTGCTTGTAATCAGTCTGTGCAATCTTCTTGCAACAGCTTTTGTGGGGCTTGTGCACTCTGAGGAAGATGAGAGCTATGCCAGAGGTTCAACCATACTGGACAGGTCTCATCAGAGGAGTCAGACAAAGAGTGTCTCTCCCATAAAAAATATGGTGAGACGTAAATTTTTTTAAAAAAAATTATTATTATTATTATTATTATTATTATTATTATTATTATTATTATGGATCATCGCACAGTCAGCCAGATGTTCAGACTGGATTTGGCATTTTGTCTACCTATCGAGTCCTTACCCAGGACCTGGGATAGGCAGATGTGGATGTTTGATGGTATTACAGATATCGTCGCAGGATGGAAGCAGTTCCTAATAAGGCCGCCTTTTGCAATTGACTAATAGCGAATTTGTCAATGCCAATGGTGTTCAAGTGGTGCTCCAGTTGTTTTGGGATTGCACCCAAGGAGCCTATTACTATTGGTACTACCCTTGCTTGCTTTTGCCACAGTCTTTCTATTTCTATTTGTAGGTCTTTGTATTTTGTTATCTTCTCCAGTTCTTTCTCGTCTATTCTGCTGTCTCCAGGCACTGCCACGTCCACTATCCAGACTTTTTTGTCTTTCTTATCGACAATTGTTAAGTCTGGGGTGTTATGTTGCAGGTGCTTGTCTGTTTGAATTCTGAAGTCCCAGAGCAGTTTAATTTTATCATTTTCTATGACTTTCTCTATTTTATGATCCCACCAGTTTTTGCTTACAGGCAAATGATATTTTTTGCAGATCTTCCAATGCACCATTGTTGCTACTTTGTCATGCCGCTGCTTGTAATCAGTTTGTGCAATCTTCTTGCAACAGCTTACCAAGTGGTCCACTGTTTCTTCAGCTTCTTTGCATAGGCGGCACTTACTGTCTGTTGCTGTCTTCTCAATTTTGACTTTGTATGCATTTGTCCTTAAGGCTTGGTCTTGTGCAGCCAGAATTAGTCCCTCGGTCTCTTTCTTCAATTTTCCTGCTCTTAGCCATTGCCAGGTTTTATTATTATCTGCTTTCCCAGCTATTTTTTTCATGTATTGGCCATGTAGTGCTTTGTCTTCCCATGCCTCTATTCTGTTCTTCATTTGGTCTTTCTTGTAGGCCAGTTTGGTCTCTCCAGTAGTTAGTAAGCCTTCCTGATATACTAATTTCAGTGCATCTTCATCATTGTTCTTCAGATATTCTTCCAAAGCCATTTTTTCTTCTTCAACCATCTGATGTACTTGTAGCATTCCACGCCCACCTATTTGCCTTGGTAGATAAAGTCTATCAATGTCACTGCGTGGATGAAGGGCATGATTCATTGTCATTATTTTTCTGGTCTGCCTATCCATTGCTTTTAGTTCTGCTTGAGTCCAGTCCACTATTCCAGCTGTGTACCTAATGACTGGGATTGCCCAGGTGTTGATTGCCGTTATGGTATTTCCTCCATTGAGTTTGGACTTTATGATCTTCTTCACTCTCTTGATGTATTCACTTCTAATCTTTTTCTTGACTTCAGTGTGCTTGATGTTGTCAGCTTGAAGGATACCCAGGTATTTGTAGTACTCTTCCTCATCCAGACTCTTAATGTTATTTTCGTGGGGCATCTTGATTCCTTCAGTTTTCACTATTTTTCCTTGTTTGATAGTAAGTGTGGCACATTTGTCCAAGCCAAACTCCATTACAATATCTTGGCTATATATACGGACAGTGTTGAGCAGCGATTCTATTTCAGATGATGTTTTTCCATACAGCTTCAGATCATCCGATAGCAGATGTTTTTGATGTTTGATAGCCATGTCCTGAGTTATTCAGTATTGTTGACAGAGGAAACAGTGCAATAACAAATAGTAATGGTGATAATGAATCTCCTTGAAATATCCCTCTCTTGATATTAACCTCTCCCAGCTTCTCACCATTGATCTGCAACTGTGTCTTCCATTGTGCAATCGATCTTTGCACAAATTTTCTGATGTTTCTACTGACTCCTGTTATTTCTAGGCACTTTATTATCCAATCATGTGGCAGAGAGTCAAATGCCTTTTTGTAGTCAATCCATGCCATATTCAGGTTGGTCTTCCTTCTCTTGCAGTTTTCCAAGATCATTTTGTCTATTAGGAGTTGATCTTTTGTTCCTCTGCTATTGGGGCGGTTTCCTTTCTGCTCAGGTGGAAAGAATTATTATTATTATTATTATTATTATTATTATTATTATTATTATTGTTGTTGTTGTTGTTGTTGTTGTTGTTGTTGTTATGGATCATCGTACAGTCAGCCAGATGTTCAGACTGGATTTGGCATTTTGTCTACCTATCGAGTCCTTACCCAGGACCTGGGATAGGCAGATGTGGATGTTTGATGGTATTACAGATATCGTCACAGGATGGAAGTAGTTCTTAGTAAGTCCGCCTTTTGCAATTGACTAATAGCGAATTTGTCAATGCCAAAGGTGTTCAAATGGTGCTCCAGTTGTTTTGGGATTTCACCCAAGGAGCCTATTACTATTGATACTACCCTTGCTTGCTTTTGCCACAGTCTTTCTATTTCTATTTGTAGGTCTTTGTATTTTGTTATCTTCTCCAGTTCTTTCTCGTCTGTTCTTTCTTCAGGCACTGCCACGTCCACTATCCAGACTTTTTTGTCTTTCTTATCGACAATTGTTAAGTCTGGGGTGTTATGTTGCAGGTGCTTGTCTGTTTGAATTCTGAAGTCCCAGAGCAGTTTAATTTTATCATTTAATCATTTTATCATTGTTTTTATTATTATTATTAATAATAATAATAATAATAATAATAATAATAATAATAATAATAATAATAATAATAATATTGTGAATTTAGTGCAGGAGCAGCCATTAATTTTTTTTTCTTTGTGACAGTAACTGAAAATCAGAACACTCCAGTGATTTGGCAAGCAGAGCAATGAATATAAAATTGGGACATATTTTGCAACGAAAAGACATAAATATTACAGAATTCCTAACGGCTAGAAACACAACTGACTAGGTCCTGTCTAGATTGATTTGTAATAAATATATTCCATTTTCATTTCATAATGTAAGTTTTCAGAACTTTCACTAGTAACCAAGGATTAATTAATCTTGCTATTGCTGAATACTGAATCCTCCTCCAAAATTTTTTTTATGGACAAGAAGTTTGCCATTGGAGAAGGAACATTCAAACATGTGTATTGATTGCCTGACTGATTTTCTGACAATTTTATAATTGGTTTGTCTGGGATGCTTTAATTCAGACACCTGCAGCAATTTATAAAAATAATAAAAGCAGGATAAAAAGAAAAAAAAAGTGATTGAAATTATAGGTTGTCCTCGACTTACGATCACAGTTGAGCCAAAAATTTCCCTTCATAAGCAAGGCAATTAAATGAATTTGCCCCCTTTTAAGAGTCTTTTTGTTACAGTTGTCATAAAATGGGGGAAAACTCACATCAACAGGAATTTTTGCCTCAATTTTAGTCATAATTCAAGGACTACCTGTATTTGCTTTGTAGGATGTTTGAAAATGTGCTTGTCTCAACCATGGCTAAGGAATCCTTTCCTGGCTTGCAAAATTCTAGATTTTGGAGTCAAAGTATTAGAGTTAAAGTACTCTGCATCATTTGGTTATCTGGATTTTTACAATCAGACGTGAGGACATAGTTTTGGCTGAGCTTATAAGAGGATGGAAAGCAATAAATGCCTCAGTCTAATGATTTGAAGTAAGAGAGGTTTAATCTTTCCACAGTGTTCTAAAGGAGGAAAATTACTCGAATGTTCAAAATGCTTCAGTTGTATTCTTAGTTGTTCTAATTTTGTTCTCTGCATTACAGATTGCCCTTCTATTTTTATTTTAATCTGCCCACGAATCCTTTCGCTCGCATTCTAGAAACAACTTCACACAAATCTCAGAATAATGCTTAACAAATCACAGTTTGTTGTAACTGTTCGCAATCGCTTTCAATCAATTATCAGGTACAGAAATAACTTGTGCATGCTAAGAAAAACATTCCTTTGTTCCCCCCTCAATAAATGGATGAGGGGTTCAGGCTTATTTTCAGAGATGAAATATAAAGTTGCAGAGGGTGAATCTAGGCCATTAATAATATGAAAAACAACAAAACCGAAAGGATGTATTTACACAACAGCCTTGATTCACTTTCTGGGAAAATTTAATTTTTTTAGACCTCACTATAACAAACTTGTTGTTCAGTGGATCAAATTTGGTTGGGATTTGTACCAATTGCGTAATAACCCTGTGCAAAATGATGCATTTGTATAAATGATGCAAATGATATGATTTGCATCTTTCTATGTCATTTGCATAAATCCATCCTTTAGCAAAAAAAAAAGCTAATGACATCATTTGTGGCAATTTCATTGCCATGATGGCGTATTCTTTGATTTACTGATTTAAGTAACAATCTGTTTTATCCAATTTGTCCCTTAACATGAGGTTTGGCTGTAGCCTGAACCGTAAAGGAATCAAACAGATTTGGTTGGCACAAAATGCTAAGCACCAAAACCTCATAAAAATACGATATCATAATAATTTAGGTTAGGATATTTAATTTAATAGCTGGAACAGTAAAGTGTACAATGGACCAGAACAGACAGTTGTAGTTGATTGGTTGGAGAGTGTTGCATGAGGCAATCTACATTATGATTGGTTGCTAGATGTAAAAGAGGAATTTCATTTTTTTCCTGCCTTTTTCTTCTGTATGTATTCTGTGATTTACCTCATGACGTTCCTGTGCTCCTGACTATCTTGTCTGCTATAAATATAAATGTAAAAATATATTATTTATATAAAACTACAAGTTTGTGTCAGGGTCTCTGACTTCATTTGGATACTAGGTGCGCAATGCCCTGACAATTTATCTCACTGTCTAACTAGACCAGTGATGGCAAACCTATGGCACGGGTGCCAGAGGTGGCACTCAGAGCCCGCTCTGTGGGCACACGTGCCATCGCCCCAGTCCTAGGCCTTCAGCTGAGTTTTATAAAACCTTTTCGCTTTAGGCCTCTGCCGCCATGTGCAAAAAAAAATAAAATGGTTCAATCAGTTAATTTCAACTTCTCGCAGGGAAAAAAAAAGATCTTACAAAGTTGGAATTGATTGATTGAACTTTTTAGTCCCACCCAGTCTGCCGTTACCACCACAGCCACACCTACCCAATGGCCCACACAACCCCAATTGGCCACACCCAGCCAATGGGCCACACCCATCCAGCACCCGACAATGCATGTGGGTTTTGGGTTGCAGTTTGGGCACTCGGTCTCTAAAAGGTTCGCCATCACTGAACTAGACTGTTGCAAAGTCCCATATTCATTTAGCGACCATTCAATGTTACAATGACACTGAGAAAAGTGACTTATGACAGTGGCAGCATCCCCATGGTCACTTGATCAAAATTCGGACATTTGGCAAACTGGCGTGTGTTTACAAAACTTGCAGTGTCCTGGAGTCATGTGATCAGCATTTGCAATCTTCCCAGATGACTTACGACAATAGCAGTAGCAATAGCATGTAAATTTATGTACCGCTTCACAATGTTTCACAGCCCTCTCTAAGCGGTTTACAGAGTCAGCATATTTATCCCCAGCGATCTGGGTTCTCAATTTACTGACTTCGGAAGGATGGAAGGCTGAGTCAATTGTGAGCCGGTCAGGATCGAACTTCGGGCAGTGAGCAGTGACTTAGCCTGCATTCTAACCACTGCGCCACCATAGCAAAATCAATGGGAGAAGTCAAATTCAGAACAGGACAGAACAGAATATCATCAGAGTTGGAAGGGACCTTGGAGGTCTTCTAGTCCAGTCCCCTGCTCAAATAGGAGACCCTATACCATTCCAGACAAGTGGCTGTCCAATCTCTTTTTTAAAACCTCTAGTGATAGAGCGACCACAACCTCTGAAAGGAAGCTTTGCCACTGGTTAATTGTCCTCAATGTCAGGAAATTTCTCCTTAATTCCAGGTTGTTTCTCTCCTTGGTTAGTTTCCATCCCTTGTCTTCTTGTCTTCCATTCTGGCGTTTTCACTTAATAACCCTATTATACCCTTAACAACCGCAGTAGCAAAAACTGTGCCAATAAACAGGTTATAAAATCAGGGATGACTCACTTAACAACTGCCTTGCTTAGCAATAGAAATTCCTGTCTCAACTGTGGTTATAATTCGAGGACTACATGAGGATGTCTTTAAAGACCACCCAGTGGTTGCAGCTGGTTTAGACTGCAGTCATTAGCTGGCACACATCCCCAAGACCACTTTGCACTGGTGTACTATGCTCTGTCCTGGCTAGCCCTAGATTCCTGTATATAATTTGAAGAACTGGTTTTTGACCTCCAAAGTCCTATAGCTTTCTTTCTTTCTTTCTTTCTTTCTTTCTTTCTTTCTTTCTTTCTTTCTTTCTTTCTTTCTTTCTTTCTTTCTAAATAAGACAAAGATGCACTCATGACTTTTTTTTAAAATAAGGAAATTATTGCTGGGATGTGGCTTATTTATTATTTCAGTAGTAATCTTTAGACTGTGGGGCACACTGATGATGTTACCTAGTTGGATAATGAAATGTCTGCAAAAAAATAAGCAAGCTCAGAGAGCACCAAGGAGCCCACAGTTCTCCTCCTCTAATTAATACTATTACTACTACTACTCCTACTACTCCTACTACTCCTACTACTACTACTAATAATAATAATAATGATAATAATAATAATAATAAAGTTGGAAGGGAACTTGGAGGTCATCTGATCCAACCCCCTGCTCAGGCAGGAAACCCTATACCATTTCGGACAAATGGCTGTCCAGTCTCTTCTTAAAAACTTCCAGTGTTGGAGCATTCACCGCTTCTGGAGGCAGGTGGTTCCACTGGTTAATTGTTCTAACTGTCAGGAAGTTTCTCCTTAGTTCTAGGTTGCTTCTCTCCTTGATTAGGTTCCATCCATTGCTTCTTGTCCTGCCTTCAGCTGCTCTGGAGAATAGCTTGACTCCCTCTTCTTTGTGGAAGCCCCCGAGATGCTGGAATACTGCTATCGTGTTCCCCCTCGTCCTTCTCTTTATTAAACTAGACATACCCAATTCCAGCAGCCTTTCCTTATATGCTTTAGCCTCCAGTCCCCTGATCATCTTTGTTGCTCTTCTCTGTACTTTTTCTAGAGTCTCAGCATCTTTTTTACATCGTAGTGACCAAAACTGGATGCAGTATTCCAAGTGCGGCCTTACCAAGGCCTTGTAAAGTGGTATTAACACTTCACGTGATCTTGATTCTATCTCTCTGTTAATGCAGCCTAGCACTGTGTTGGGTTTTTTGGCAACTGCAGCACACGGCTGCCTCTCACAGTTGCTACTATTGATTAGTAACTTTCTCCTCTTCTTTCTCTTTCTCCTCCTCTGCAAACCCCCCTCCCTTCTAACACTGATGATGTTGCCTAGTTGAGTAATGAAACATCTGCAAGAATTTCAAACTTTTCATTCACATACATCATCCCAAAATTAAGCTGAAGGGAATTAGGACTAAGGAATGACTGAAATACTGTGGGGAAATTAAGCTTAAATAAGAACTTTAAAAATAAGATATATAGTGATTTAACAAATTAACTTTTACAAAGATAAGTGAAATATAAACCAATCAGAAAAGATGTTATAGGTAGATGACATAAGATAGATAAGCAGTATAATATTTTTATAACACATGAAATATGAAAACATTTGGGATGGTGTATCTACCGTATATGCCGGCGTATTAGGCGACCCGGCGTATAAGACGACCCCCGAGTTTGACGCCGGGTCGCAAGACGATCGACGCCGAGTCGCATATAAGACGACTTTCTAGGCATGCGACTTGGCGTCGATCATCTTATACGCCGGAAACTACGTTATTTCCGGCGTATAAGATGACTTTCTAGGCATGCGACTCGGCGTCGATCATCTTATACGCCGGAAACTACGTTATTTCCGGCGTATAAGATGACTTTCTAGGCATGCGACTCGGCGTCGATCATCTTATACGCCGGAAATAACGTCATTTCCGGCGTATAAGATGATCGACACCGAGTCGCATGCCTAGAACGTCATCTTATACGCCGGAAATAATAAATAAATAAATAAACGTTATGACTCGGCGTATAAGACGACCCCCGAGTTCGGAGGCTGTTTCATCGCTCTCAAAAGTCGTCTTATACGCCGGAATATACGGTAAATGAAAAAACTGAATATTTAGATGATTAATACTGAGAACATTATGACTGATAAGAATTGTTTGAATATTATGGGGAAATTAAGCTTAAATAGGAACTATGAAAATAGGACATATGGTGAACTAATAAGATGATTTTTACGAAACCAACACAAGTTGATAAGAAAAAATATCATACATGGACGTTCTTATTTGTACAGACATGAAAAAAATGTTTATATTTAACCATTTATGCACTGAAAATAATAAGAATGGTATTTGTTTAAGGTTGAAGAAGGAGAATACTAGTGGGAGAAGAGAAGATCAAAGAAATGTACTATTAATTAATATACTGTTATGGAATTACAAACATTAATTATTATTGACTGTTAATTAACTACTATTGATTGTTTTTTCCCCAAAATATATGAACCAAGACAACACGCTGTACACTAGTCTCTAAGGATTGTTATTCTAAAAAATCAATAAAACATTTCTAAAAAAAGAAAAGAAACATCTGCAAGAAAACAACCAAGCTCAGAAAGCACCAAAGAACATAGTCCTCCCTGCTCTTCCTCCCCTCCTCCTCCTCCTCCTCCTCCTCCTCCTCCTTCTCCTCCTCCTCCTCCTCCTCTTCCAATCCCACTCCCTCTTAGCACTGATGGTGTTATCTAATTGGGTAACGTCTCCAAGAAAACCACCAAGCTCAGAGAGCACCAAAGACCCCACAGTTCAATGCTGAGCTACAAAAATTATCTTCTATAGTACTAAGGCAGGGGTCCCCAAGCCCTGGGCCATGGACCAGTACCGAGCTGCGGCATGGCAGCAACTGGTCTGCACAAAAAAGCAAAGCCCCATCCGTGGGATGCAGGCAGCACACAAAACCACGCACCCCCCGGTCCATGGAAAAACCTCTCTCCATGGAACCGGTCCCTGGTGTCCCAACAGGTTGAGGACCTCTGTACTAAGGGATGTGTCCCCATTTTTTCAGTTAGCCACTTTGTTGTTGTTAGTTGCAAAGTCGTGTCCGACCCATCACGACCCCATGGACAACGTTCCTCCAGGCCTTCCTGTCCTCTACCATCTTCTGGAGTCCACTTAAGCTCACGCCTGCTGCTTCAGTGACTCCATCCAGCCACCTCATTCTCTGTCGTCCCCTTCTTCTCTTGCCCTTCATCTTTCCAGCATTAGGCTCTTCTCCAGGGAGTCCTTCCTTCTCATTAGGTGGCCAAAGTATTTGAGTTTCAACTTCAGGATCTGGCCTTCTAAAGAGCAGTCCGGGTTGATCTCCTCTAGGACTGACCGGTTTGATCGCCTTGCAGTCCAGGGGACTCGCAGGAGTCTTCTCCAGCACCATAGTTCAAAGGCCTCCATTCTTTGGCGCTCAGCCTTTCTTATGGTCCAACTTTCACAGCCATACATTGCAACTGGGAAAACCATGGCCCTTGTATTAACGTTGTCCTCTAAATGCTAAAGAAAAAGGGGGAAAATCTTTGCAGATATTGAAGGTGTCCACTGCAGTCTTCTAAAACAACCAAGTCCAGGTTGTTGCTGTTAGTTGCGAAGACGTGTCCGACCCATCGCGACCCCATGGACAACGTTCCTCCAGGCCTTCCTGTCCTCTACCACCTTCTGGAGTCCATTTAAGCTCACGCCTGCTGCTTCAGTGACTCCATCCAGCCACCTCATTCTCTGTCGTCCCCTTCTTCTCTTGCCCTCCATCTTTTCCAGCATTAGGCTCTTCTCTGGTGAGTCCTTCCTTCTCATTAAGTGGCCAAAGTACTTGAGCCACTGGTGTGTCACAAACAAAAATATTTAAGCTATTCCTTCTTTTTGATAACTGATTTTAGCAATTCCTTTTACTGCCTGCTCAGTCCTTCAAAACAGCACCTGTGTTTGCTGGGGGTTTCTGTGAAAATATGTTCACCTATAATCAATTAATTGGTAGTTGGAAGCAGAGGACTGCACTAAGGGGCTGAACCAGCAAGGTGTTTTATTATTCTTATTCCTTCCCTCCTTCAGATCAGATGATGACAGCTTTTCCCTGGGGCAGGTCAAATAGTAATAAGAAGAAAGGAAGGCTCATCAATCAGTGCTCTTTCTCGCTCACACCTAGAATTAGTTGCCAAGTGTTTCTGTGGAAATGTTCACTCTCAAGAACCTATCATGAAGCCTTCCACATCGCAATCAAAACTTCTAAGTGACAAGATACATTAGCGGCAGTATAATTTTAGGTCTTATGTTAATATGTCATTGCCTTGGAAACAGAGTTCCACAGATTTGCCGGTTGCTGTCCTCTTTTTGTATGCTGTCGTTTTTGCACACAGCCCTGCTTCTTAGGTAACCACACAGGTAGTTCTTGACTTCTAGCAGTTTGTTTAGTGACCGTTTGAAGTTACAGCAGCTCTGAAAAAGGAGACTTACGACCGCTTTTCACACTTACGACCATGGCAGCATCCCCATAGTCACAGGATCCAAATTCAGAAGGCTTGGCAAATGGCTCCTCTTTGTGACGGTTGTAGTGAAATTTCCTGACAGTGAAAACAATTTACCAGTGGAACAACCTGCCTCCAGAAGTGGTGAATGCTCCAACACTGGACGTTTTTAAGAAGAGACTGGACAGTCATTTGTCCGAAATGGTGTAGGGTTTCCTGCCTGAGCAGGGGGTTGGACTAGATGACCTCCAAGGTCTCTCCCAACTTTATTACTATTACTACTACTACTACTACTACTACTACTACTATTATTATTATTATTATTATCTTTGAACAGTCACTAAATGTATGCTTGTAAATCAAGGACTATCTATACAAAGAATCATGCAGCAAGCCCCATCCGCCTTAAAACCAAACCTTGGATAACAGTCAGAACTTCAAGGTCTTTGGGACAAAGTGGTTTGCTTCTGTGGATACCCCAGTTGTTAAATTATCAGACTTCCAAATCCCTCCTTGCCTTTTATCACTTCCTGAGGTCTGTTGCTGCAATGACCACAACTCACATTTTTTTTTAAACACAGAATTGTTAAATCCAATGTCAGCGCTGTGGCAACTGAGAAACTGTCGCCATTTTACCTTTTGCTTTCATTGTGCTTTTTTTTCCTGTTGTTTGGTATTTTCAGATGGCGAAGAGGGGAAGGGGGAATGCTTGAGCTGTTTCTCCCCCAACCATGCCTGGCCCCCACAGGCGTCCCTCCCCAGAAGCAACATTGAGCTGGATATGCCCACCCTGGCCACGCCCACTCATCTGCCATGACCACCATAGCCACACCTGGTGGGCCATGCCACCCGGCACCCGACGATACATAAGTGGGATTTGGGTTGCAGTTTGGGCCCTCGGTCTCTAAAAGGTTCGCCATCACTGGTATAGGTATATGAATTGTAGTCCTCCTTGAGCAGAGGGTTGAAGTAGAAGACCTCCAAGGTCCCTTCCAGCTCTGATATTCTATGGTCTAAACATCACATCTGTCAATGCAGAAAAATATTCATCCTAGCAAGGATGCTGAGATTCTGTATATAGTTCACCTGTGACTTTAAGGTAGGGGGGGCCTGTGCTTTATCATGATGGCTTTAGGATTTCACCTTTCTCAATTCACCCTTTCCCACTACAAAAGCTTGTAAAGGACAGGCCCCATGAAGAAGGGGCAAGAGACCCAAATCTGGAGCAAGAAAGGCACAATTGTCTTCCAAATTTTTATTTGGCAAATGGTTTCCTGTTCCCTGCCCAGCAGCATTTGATCTCTCCTTGGGTTAAAGTTAAGATTTACAAAGGCAGCAAGTTCTCCCAGTGCATAAAGAATGCAAAAGAGAAAAAAAAAGAAAGAATTATATTGCAGATTTTGGCCTTTTGTACAGTCATAACATTTAAAATGCTGTCAAGCTGTGCTTTCCCTGCACTGTGGGTTCCTGTGTCCCATGGCTTTGGATATTTCAATAGTGCCAGGGGGCTGCATTGTACTCGGAATTCTTTTTAAAAAGTGCTTGAAAGAACATTCCAAAGAAGAAGAAATAAAGTGTACAGGTAGTCCTCGATTTACGACCACAACTTTTGTGCCCAAACCCTTCTGTTAGTAAGTAAGACAGTTGTTAATGAATTATGGTAAAAAAGAACAAATTTTTTTGGGAAATAAATATGTGTTAGCTTATAAGAAATAGGGATTTTAAGTAGCATATTATCTTTTTTATTATTATTCTTTTTTCTCTTTTTAGTCTTGTTTATTCCTTAAGAAAGGTAAAAGTATGGGTTGGCTGACATGAGCAAAAATAGACTTAAATATTTAAATGTAATTAACTTTGAGAAAATATTAACCAGTAAGAATGTTTAGAACATTGTGGGAAAAACCAATGTAAACAAGAGCTGTAAAACAGGATCTATGATGAGACAACCAGAATGACTAGATAGAAAAGGAATATTATATTATTGCAATTATTATCTAAAGAAATATTAGAAAACTTTTATATTCAATCATCATTCATTAAAACAACAAGAAATGTATTAACTTAAGGTTGGTAAAAGAGAACATTATAGGGAAATCAAGTAAAGTTATCATGTAGATTATAGATTATAGAAATTAACTGTTAGTGCATGTTTTTTAAATGTAAACCCAGACAATGCACTGTTTACCGAATATTAAGATGATTATCTTAAAAAATTAATAAAACATTTTTTTTTTAAAAAAAAGACAGTTGTTAATGAACTTTGCCCTATTTTATGATCCTTCTTGCCAGAGTTGTGGCAACGGTGAATTGTTAAGTGAATCCAGCATCCCCACTATTGTCAGAAGGTCACCAAAGATGATCACATGATCCTGGGACACGGCAACTCTCACAAATTTTGATCCCGTGACCCTGGGGTTACTGCCACGGTCGTAAGTGTGGAAAAGGTCAAAAATCACTTCTTTCAGTGTCGTTACAACTTTGTATGGTCATTTAATGAACTGTTGTAAGTCGAGGACTACCTGTATTTTGGATGACCCTTGTTTGGGTAAGTCTAGTACACATTGTCCCTTGCAAAAATGAAGATGGCATCAACTGTGTCATGATGTAAATTGCTCTGTATTTTTAAAAGTGTGAATTGATATGTAGACCAATGAGTAACAGAGTTGGAAGGGACCTTGGAGGTCATCTAGTCCAACCCCCTGCTCAGGCAGGAACCCCTATACCAGTGGTTCTCAACCTTTTTAATGCTGCGATCCCCAACCGGTCATAAGTCAAGGACTACTCAACCCAGTCGTAAGTCGAGGACTACTCAACTGGTGCAGCACCGTTTGCAGAATGGGACTTTTGGCGGGCTCAGCAGGGCAGAGACAGCCTGGACAATTCCTATGGGCTTTTGAAAGCCAATAGAATTAGACTCTATTCAAGAGAGTCTATTCTATTGGCTTTCAAAAGCCAATAGAATAAAAGGGAGTAGCACAGCTAAGGAAAAGGGGAAAAAAATGGCGGACTGCGTTGTTTGGCGATCCCCGTGAAACGGTCGTTCGACCCCAAATGGGGTCCCGACCCCTAGGTTGAGAACCACTGCCCTATACCATTTCAGACAGAGGGCTGTCCAGACTTTTCTTAAAAACCTTGAGTGATGAAGCACCCACAACTTCTGAAGGCCAGCTGTTCCACTGATTAATTGTCCTCACTGTCTGGAAGTTTCTCCTTAATTCCAGGTTGCTTCTCTCCTTGACCAGTTTCCAACCATTGTTTCTTGTCCTTCCCTCTGGTGCTTTGGAAAATAAGTTGACCCCTTCCTCTTTGTGGCAGCCCCTCAAATACAGGACGACTGCTATCTTTCTCCCCCCCTAGTCCTTCTTTTCTCTAGAAGGGCCATACCCAATTCCTGCAACCATTCTTCATATGTTTTAGTCTCCAGGCCTTTCATCATCTCAATTGCTCTTCTTTGTAAACACTGGTTTCCAGCAAATAAAATAAAATAAATAAATTGCAGTTAGGTGACTGCAAATGGCCATGAATGCAGGCCGGTTGCCAAGCGCCTAAAATACAATCACATAAGGAGGGGCGGCTGTTGGAACTCCAAATGCAGATCATAAATAGCCCTCATGAGGCCCATTGCAACTTTGAATAATTGCCAAGCTCTCAGTCGTACGTTGAGGACTGCCTGTACCCAGAATTAAATGGCAGACCTTGAACTGGGCAGCACTTGGTATTTTTTTCAAAGGGGAAAAAATAATGAAAAATCCCAAGCAAATACATTTTCAATTTGTGCCTCAGAATAACAGAGTTAGAAGATCTTCTAGTCCAACCAGGAGACCAACCAATAAATTGGAAGGGACCTTGGAGGTCATCTAGTCCAACACCCTGCTCAGGCAGGAAACTCTCTACCATTTCAGACAAACAGCTGCCCATTTTTTCTTAAAAACTTCCAGTGATGGAGCACCCATGATTTCTGGGGGCAAGTCGTTCCATTGATTAATTGTTCACACTGTCAGGAAATTCCTCCTTAGTTCTAGGTTGCTTCTCTCCCTGATTAGTGTCCATCCTTTGCTTCTTCTCCTGCCTTCAGGTGCTTTGGAGAATAGGTTGACCCCCTTTTCTTTGTGGCATCCCCAAAATTTTGGAAGACTGCTATCATGCCAGCCCTAGTCCTTCTTTTCGTTAGAGTAGACACACCCAATTTCTGCTATCATTCTTCCTATGTTTTAGCGTTGTACATTGCCTGTATCACAACTGTATCAAACTCACATTCACCCATCTCTCTCTCTCTCTCTCTCTCTCTCTCTCTCTCTCTCTCTCTCTCTCTCTCTCTCTCTCTCTCTCTCTCTCTCTCTCTCTCTCTCTCATTCCCCCTCCTCTTTGTTCAAAATCATAAACCCCCATCAGATGTTCGGGAGGCAAAAGAGATAACCAACCCCTGCTCAGGGTAGATTGGGTGCCTGCAAAGATCCTGTTTATTGTTCTCATTATCAGTTTGCCTTTGCTGTTAATTGACTGCAAAAAGATCATGCTTGCAGAAGATAAGCTCTCTATTAATACAATGGAGGAAGATTCTTAAAAGACAAGGAACCTGCTGGGGTGAAAGATAAATAAAGAAAACTTGTTAGAAAAGAGCATGAAAGCCATGTTGCTTTGCGAGCTGGGCTTTTGTACATCACTCTCTCTTTTTTTAAAAAAAAAAAATATGTGTTCGTTTAGGGAACATTTCGAGCTGAACATTTGGTGAGATTCAGAACATAGATGGATGAGGAGTATCCACCGGAGGGATCTGAAAAAACACCAAGATGGTGTCTACAAGCATGCTGACTGTGTTCAGCAGGTCAGCGGTTCAGATCTCACCGGCTCAAGGTTGACTCAGCCTTCCATCCTTCCGGGATAGGTAAAATGAGGACCCAGATTGTTGGGGGCAATGTAAATATATATATACATTGCTTACTGGTGTACACCGCTTAGAGAGTGTTTGCACTTAAAGTGGTATATAAGTCTCATAAATAAATAAATATGACGTGCATAAAAAGGAGGCAGGACTTTAATCACTGGGATGCAGGCGTTGATTATCGGACCGCTGTGCAATAGCCCCCTGATTTTGAATTATTAATAGGTAAAGAGCCTGACTTTATAGCTATTTGGGTTACTGTGAGATTACAGTTAGTCCTTGACTGAACAGTCATTTGTTTTATTTATTTTCCGTAGCACCAGCGGGCAGGATGAGAAGCAACAAGTGGAAGCTCATCCGAAAGAGATCCAACTGGGAAATAAGAAGGAATTTTCTTACAGTAAGAACAATTAATCAGTAGAAAAGCTTGTCTCCCAGAATTGTGGGTGCTTCATCACTGGAGGTTTTCAAGCGAATATTGGATAACTATTGGCCTGCAATGGTATAAGGCATTATGACTTGTGGACTTCAACTCCCAGAATTCCTGAGCCAGCTACGAGTCATAAAAGAGCCAACATTGCCTATCCCTGATATAAGGACTCCTGCCTTGGGCAGGGGGTTGGACTAGAAGACCTCCAAAGTCCCTTCCAGCCCTATGATTCTATGAATCCTGGGATCTCCCACATTAGTACCATATACATCCAACCCTCCTGTCAACACTGCTAACATTGGATATTCTGCATTGACAACAGATGGAAATGTAGCCATCTTTTTCCCTTTCATTTTTAGAGTTAGATGATGCTGGGAGGGTGGGGGGATGTGAATGAGAGTCTAGCTAGACATAACAACACTAAGCTTAGCGTGAGAATCAAGGTTATTGAGCCTAGAACTGATAAAGAATTGGCAGGCTGGAGAGTTGGAGAGGAAGCCTGTGCTTCAAGCTAATTGGGGAATGTGATTTATGACTGTTAATTGGGGGAGGGAATTGTGCTTTGATACTATGTGCCCAGGGGAAGGGAATTCAGTTTTTGGTTTTGATTATGTAAGTGCCGATATTTTGCTACTCGAATAAAAGATTCTTTAAGGTAAACAATGCCTCGAAGTTCTTTTGAAGAGTTTCATCTGTCGGAACCATGATACCTCCTTTACTTGTTCAGTTTCAGGAAAGGTCAGCCAGATATTAAGCAGGCGGTGCCTCACATGGTTAGGATGCTGGGCTGACAATCGGCAGCTCACGTTTGAGACCCAGTTGCTGCTGTGTAGTGGGATGAGTTCCTGTCTCTCGCTCCAGCTCCTGCCAACCCATCAGTTCGAACCTAGGCAATCGCAAGTAGATAGATGGGTACCACTTTGGTGAGGAACTTTATGGGTACACAAAAGGAGCCCCCAAGTGGGTGTGCCCTGGGCAACAGTGATGTCTCTGCTTGCTCCTTTCACCGTGAAAGCGCTTTGATGCTCCCAACATGGAAATACAGAAAGTCCTCGATTTAGAACAGTTCATTTAGTGACCACTTGAAGTTACAATGGCACTGAAAAAAATGTCTTACGATGGTGTTTCACACTTATGACCATTACAGCATCCAATTGTTGGAAGAAAAGTCTTCATCATGGTCCAGTCCAAGCCGGGGATAAACAACATGGCGACTGCTTTAGAAAGAAGGTTGCAGTTTATTGAATAGGAGAGCCAGACAGAAAGATGGCTCTGGAAGAAAAAAGAGTGAACACATGTAGGGAGTGAATTTTTATACCCTCTGGAGCCTTTTGTTTGGAGGGTTTTTCCTGTTCCTGTTTGAGGCTTTGTATTTCCTGTGTCATGTATTTTGACCTGTGTCCCTTTGGCATCTGTGAATTAATCCTATTATGTCCTGTCTGAGACTTTGGGTGGGGTATGTAGATTTTAGGTGTCTTTGTCTTCCTAAGCTTCTAGCTCTAACTTTCCTGAATGGTCTGCATCTGCATTTCTACAGAGCTGGTTTCTTCTTGGGGGAGACAGACTTGGGGCTATTAAGAAAAACTGGGCCTGCTTTTTTGCGTTTTTAAGCTCCTTTGAGGAGATATATTTTTCTGCCCTTTTAATATTTCCTTCTCTAGGGGGCTGACTTCCCACACAATGATCATGTGATCAAAACTCAAATGCTGGCAAGTGACCCGTATTTATGACAGTTGCAGTGTCCTAGGGTCATGTGATCACCTTTTGCGAACTTCTGACGAGCAAAGTCAATGGGGGAAGCCAGAATCACTTAACACCTGTGTTATTTACCTAACAACTGCAGCGATTAACTTAACAACTGTGGCAAGAATGGTCATAAAACGGGGCATAACTCACTTAACAACTGTCTCACTGAGCAAGGGAAATTTTGGGCTCCCTTATGTCGTAAGTCAAGGACTACCTGTATAGCATAGCTAGATATTGCTACCTGCTGTAGCCAAAATGATGATAATTTATGGGGTCTCGACTGTGGTGTGCCAACCGATGTGTAACTATGCCAGATTTGTGCAAATTGATATATCTTGATGAGCTTTGGATGGAATGGGGGGGTATCGTTAATTAAAACAAATATGAATTTTGCATTCTAGAACATTGCCTTGCTAGTAATTCTTAATATGTTCCTGCACCCATGCCTGTCTAACTGATGTTCGTTAGGTGTGGTAAGGCCACACTTGGAATACTGCATCCAGTTTTGGTCACCACGATGTAAAAAAGATGTTGAGACTCTAGAAAGAGTACAGAGAAGAGCAACAAAGATGATTAGGGGACTGGAGGCTAAAACATATAAGGAACGGTTGCTAGAATTGGTATGTCTAGTTTAACGAAGAGAAGGACAAGGGGGGACATGATAGCAGTATTCCAATATCTCAGGGGCTGCCATAAAGAAGAGGGAATTAAGTTATTTTCCAAAGCACCTGAAGGCAGGACAAGAAGCAACGGGTGGAAACTAATCAAGGAGAGAAGCAACCTAGAACTAAGGAGAAACTTCCTGACATTGAGAACAATTAATCAGTGGAACAGCCTGCCTCCAGAAGCAGTAAATGCTCCAACACTGGAAGTTTTTAAGAAGAGACTGGACAGCCATTTGTCCGAAATGGTGTAGGGTTTCCTGCCCGAGCAGGGGGTTGGACTAGATGACCTCCAAGGTCCCTTCCAACTTTACTATTATTATTATTATTATTATTATTATTATTATTATTATTATTATTATTATTATTATTATTATTATTCCCGAAGCAAAACAATTGCTTGGCTCAATGTTCTCTGGCATGTCCAAGGAGTAAGTGATTGTCTCTCAACCGTGTCTATTTGTTCTGCATTTATTCTCTTTTTTTCCATCCTGGTCTCAGAGGCTTCTCTCCGATGCTTCAGGCGAGACCTTTGTAATGCTAGTCCTGTTTTTCCTTGAACTGTTTATGTTCCTAAATAGTAGAAACACAGACGCACTGGTTTTGTCCCTCTCCTTCTAGGAACTTATAAATAGCTCCCACAAGCGATAGTAAAAGAGACATGGAGGGGCGGGGAAAAGGAGAGAAATGTAAATATTAGAATGAATGTGGCATGACTGAGGCGCTGATTGTAATTGAAAGGAGCATTCATATGGCTCTTTGTGCTCTCAGAGGCGTCCTTAAAGGTGTCACATTGTGGAATCTTCTTATTATCATTTAAAGAAGCTGATTGGAGTGAAATTGAAGTCAACAGAAAGAAAGAGAACCAAGAATAACAGAATTGGAAGGGACCTTGGAGGTCTTCTAGTCCAGCCCACTGCTCAAGCAGGGGACCCTATACCATTCCAGACAAATGGTTATCCTATCTCTTCTTAAAAACCTCCAGTGTTCCTTCCGTTCTGTTTCTCGGCTATATCCTAGTTCAGATTCTTCAAACTTAGCCCTTTTAATGACTTGTGGACTTCAACTCCCAGAATTCCTTAGCCAGCATGCCTGGCTGAGGAATTCTGGGAATTGAAGTCCATAAGTCATAAAAGGGCCAAGTTTGAAGACCTCCGTCCTAATTCTTTTTTGGAGATCATTCTTGTCTTCTACTCTCCAAAAGTAGAGAAACCACGGCTTTTGCTACAGTCTTGGTTTATGGAATTCATATGGAGGGTCTTCCTCTCAAAACCAACCAGCTAATAAATTACAATGCCCACTCCACCCTCCACAAACCCCAACAACTAGACATGAGGCAGTCCTCAATTTACGACCACAATTGAGCTCCAAATTTGTGTTGTTCATTGAGACATTTGCTCAGTGAGTTTTGCCCCATTCTACAAACTTTCTTGCCATTTGTTAAGTGAATCACGGCAGTTGTTACGTTGGTCACATGGTAGTTAAGTGAATCTGGCTTCCCCCATTGACTTTGCTTGTCAGAAGATCGTAAAAGGTGTTCACATGACTCCAGGACACTGCAACGGTCATAAATATGAGCCAGTTGCCAAGCATCTGAATTTTGAACATGTGGCCACAGGGATGCTGCAATGGTTGTAAGTGTGAAAAACGGTCATAAGTCACTTTTTTCAGCGCTGTTGTAACTTTGAACGGTCACGTCAACGGTAAGTTGATGACTACCTGTATTTGATTCTGATTGTTTAGGTCAATTATAATCAATGTTGATTCTGAAAGACTACTAATTAGACCAGGGGTTCTCAACCTTTCTAATGCCGTGACCCCATAATACAGTTCCCCATGTTGTGGTGACCCCCAAGTGGGTGTGGCTACCAATAAGAGGGAGTAGGACAGCTAGGGAAAAGGGAAAAAAATGGCGGACAGCGTGGTTTGGCGATCCCCGTGAAATAGTCGTTCGACCCCAAATGGGGTCCCGACTCACAGGTTGAGAACCACTGAATTAGACCTTCTCAAGGTGGATACATTCTCAACCTCGTCCTTCAGATCTTCTAATGGTACATCCATCCATCTTGCTGTAGATCATCATTTCCTTCTGTTTCCATCCACCTTTCCTGACATTATGGACTTCTTGTTAGATCTCACATAACTTCTCTCTATATAAAATTTCCTTCTCACTCCTATGGGTGGTATGTGTCTTCCTTAATCTCAGGTTCTCTACAGAGTCCTGAGAATTTTAGAATAGAATAGAGCTGGAAGGGACCTTGGAGATCTTCTAGTCCAGCCCCCTGCTCAAGCAGGAGAACCTATACCATGTCAGATAGGTGATTGTCTAGCCTCTTCTTAAAGAGCTCCAGTGATGGAGCTCCCACGATTTCTGATGGAAAGCTGTTCCATTGGTTAATTGTCCTCACTGTCGGGAAGTTTCTCCTTAATTCCAGGTTGCTTCTCTCTTTGATCAGTTTCCAACCATTGTTTGTTGTCCTTCCCTCTGGTGCTTTGGTGAATAAAGTGACCCCCCCTTTTTTATGTGGTAGGCCCTCAAATACTGGAACACTGCTATCATGTCTCCCCTATTTCTTCTTTTCTTTAGACTAGCCAAACCCAAGTCCTGCAGCCATTCTTCATATGTTTTAGTTACCAGGCCTTTGATCATCTTATGGTTTCTTAGTTGTTCCTAGCCCTGAATTCTTCTGATAGGAAAGCTCTGATGTCGTTCCTGGGATCTGTTGGAGTCCCAACTTAGCCGTCACAGCCCTGATTGTCCTACCTTCACTGGGATCACTTTGCCCTTGACTTTCCATGTCTTCTCCAGTTCCTCCTTTAAGCCCTGGACACTTCTCCATCTTCTTCTATTCTCTTCTGATGTTGCTGTCATTTGGCACCCACTACCTCGATCACCACTGCTGTCTTCTTGGTCGTCAACTTTGCCAGCTCCATGCACGCTTCCATATATTCTGAACCTCATCTTTTGAAGGATTTATCGTGTTCTAATACCCATGAATAAGATAATTCTATACAGAATATCATCTGTATGCACATATGCTGTTATATCTCAATAAAACACCCTGGCATAATGACTTTATCTGGGCTGTTTTTTTTTTCTTTTTGGGTGGCAACAACTATATCCTTCAGTAATATGGAAAGAAAAACTCAAGAGACCTGAGGGATTTAGGAAGCTATGTGCTTTAGGAAGTAAGCACCTGAAGTCTAAGATGCTGGAAGACCATACAAGAGCCCTATTTTAGTTAATGACTATGAATAATAGAGTTGGAAGGGACCTTGGAGGTCTTCTAGTCCAATCCCCTGCTCAAGCAGGAGACCCTATAAAAAGGGGTAGGCAACCTTGGCTCTTTTATGACTGGTGGACTTCAACTCCCAGAATTCCTGAGCCAGCCATGCGAAGGGGAAAGGGAGAGGTTTCCAAGCTGAGCCATGCTGGCTCAGGAATTCTGGGAGTTGAAGTCCGCAAGTCATGAAGGGGCCATAGCTCCCCCATGCTGGCTCAGGAATTCTGGGAGTTGAAGGCCAAGAGTCATGAAGGGGCCATAGTTCCTCCATGCTGGCTGAGGAATTCTGGGAGTTGAAGTCCACAAGTCATGAAAGGGCCATAGTTCCCCCATGCTGGCTGAGGAATTCTGGGAGTTAAAGTCCATGAGTCATGAAGGGGCCACAGTTCCCCCATGCTGGCTGAGGAATTCTGGGAGTTGAAGTCCGAGTCATAAAAGAGCCAAGGTTGCCTACCCCTGCCCTATACCATTTCAGACAAATGGCTGTCAGTCTCTTCTTAAAATGCTGCCTGGGGGATTCTGGGAGTTGAAGTTACCAAGTTTGGAGATCCCAAACCTGGAATGGGTGTAGCACTGAGAAACGTCGCTGAGGGTATTTGTGTGAGAAGCATGACAGATGCAGGGTGGTAATGGCAGGCGGGGAAAAAAAAACCTTCCAGGTGGTAAGCAACGGTAAGATTTTTTTTCTTTTATTTCTTTCCTTAACAGCCCTCTACCTGCTTTCTCTGTCAGTGTTTCAAGTGCAATCTTCAGTTGCCAGGGCTACTTGATCGCTGATATGTTCTTAATATATTTGATGTTCACAGATGAGTGCTGTTCTGCGTGTACTGAAGTGGGCTATCCATACACAAGAAGGTTCAGCCATGTCCCCATGAATGCTCAGTTGCTATGAAACCTGGATTGATTGTTATGTTCAGAAATGGAAAATAAGATCCAAGGAGCTGAAAGGCATCTCAAGGTGGAAGTCATGCCTGACCAGCCTTTTGTTATGTGTCCCAATTTGTCCTTATCAAATGACTATACACCAGTAGTTCAGGGAAAGTAGGTCTTCTCCTCCTCTTCCTCCTCCTCTTTCCTTCTTCTTCCTCTTCTTCTTCTACTCCTCCTCCTTCTTCTTCTTCTCCTCCTTTCTTCTTCTACTCTTCTTCCTCTCCTCCTCCTCCTTCTCCTCTTCTTCTTCCCCTCCTCCTCCTCCTCCTCCTCCTCTTCTTCTTCTTCTCCTCCTCCTTCTCCTCCTCCTTTTCCTCCTCCTCCTCCACCTCTTTCCTTCTTCTCCCTTCCTCCTCATCTTCTTCCTCTTCCTCCTCTCCTCCTCTTTTCTTCTCCTCCTCCTCTTCCTCCACCTCTTCTTCTCCCTTCTTCCCTTCTTTCTCCTCGTCTTCTTCCTCCTCCTCCTCTTCTTTTCTTCTCCTCCTCCTCTTCCTCCACCTCTTTCCTTCTTCTCCCTTCTTCCCTTCTTTCTCCTCCTCTTCTTCTTCTTCCTCCTCCTCCTCTTCTTTTCTCCTCCTCCTCCTCTTCCTCCCCTCCCCCTCGTTTGTTCTTCTCTCTTCTTCTCCCTTCTTTCTCCTCCCTTCTCCTTCCTCGTTCCTCATCCCCTTTTACCATTTCAGGTGTCAAGGGACATATAAAATTCTGTCTCTTCCTCTTTTGATGGCCTCAACCATTGTTAGCTGATTTTGTTGAAAGGTGTCTTTGATGTTGTCTCTTCATCCTCTTCTGGGTCTGACTCATATTCTTTGACTTAAGTGACTTGTGACCATTTTGCACAATTACCACTGTTGCAGCATCCCCAAGGTCGTGAGACTAAAATTCAGAAGCTTGACAATTGGCTCATATTTATGATGGTGGCAGTATCGGGGAGGGGGGGGGTGGGGGTCATGTGATCCTCTTTTGTGACCTTCTGACAAGCAAAGTCAAGCTAGATTCACTTAATAACCATGTTACTAACTTAACAACAGCTGTGATTCCCTTAACAGCTGTGGCAAGAAAGTTGGTGAAACTCACTTAAGAAACATCTCGCTTAGCAATGGAAATATTGGGCTCAGATGGGGTCAAAAGTCAAGGACTAGTGGGTCAGGCAAACAGCTGCTTACGTTAAGTCATTCTTGAACTATCCACACTCAGGAAGAGTCACTGTGGTGATTAACAACAACAACAACAATAAAGTTGGAAGGGACCTTGGAGGTCATCTAGTCCAACCCCCTGCTCAGGCAGGAAACCCTATACCATTTCAGACAAACGGATGTCCAGTCTCTTCTTAGAAACTTCCAGTGTTGGAGCATTCACCGCTTCTGGTGGCAGGTTGTTCCACTGGTTAATTGTTCTAACTATCAGGAAGTTTCTCCTTAGTTCCAAGTTGCTTCTCTTGTCCTGCCTTCAGGTGCTTTGGAGAATAGCTTGACTCCCTCTTCTTTGGGGCAGCCCCTGAGATACTGGAACACTGCTATGTCCCCCTTCGTCCTTCTCTTCATTAAATTAGACATACCCAATTCCAGCAACCGTTCCATATATGTTTTAGCCCCTAATCATCTTTGTTGCTGTTCTCTGGACTCTTGCAGCTTTTCTGTCTCTCCACTCCAAACTTCCCTGTTTCCTTTTATCACATCAGATTTGTTTATATCGGATGGCTGCTGAAGGCCTCTGTGAAATGAAGGCTGAAAACTCAGACAGGCTAGGCATGAACACCATGCCATCTCTTTACCCAGCTCCCAATTCCTCTAGTGTGGCTTCCCCTTGCATTAAGACAGCGGTGTCAAACACAATTTCACTGAGGGCTGCATCAGCATTGAGGTTGCCCTTGGGGGGCCGGGTGGGTGTGGCCAGAGTGGGTGCAGCCTACTGGGTGGGCGTGGATAGAGTGGGTGTGGCGTACTGGGTGGGCATGGCCAGTTCTACATCATTCGCGTCAAGGATGCCTGTGGGGGCCTGGGCAGGAGTGGAACAGATCTGAAGGTCTCTGGCAGAAGGGGGTGGGACTGGGGCAAGTGCCAAGGCATGGTCCACCGGGGCAAGTGCCAAGATGGCCACCACAAAATTGTACATTGGCTTCCGGCCGGTCTGGGCCAGGGCCAAGGCAGCAGGGGCCGTTCCCTCACTGTTTCCAGGATGGCTTCGCGGGCCACATGAAACCACTTCGCGGGCCGCATTCGGCCCCGGGCCTTGTGTTTGACATGTCTGCTTTAAGAGGTGTCAGGTCACAGCAGGAGGAAGATCAGTGCCAGGATAATGCAAGGAGGCAGACCGGATGTAGCCGCAGCAGGAACCTGATCGGAATACATTTGCATACTCTGAGCAGAGAGAGATCAATGGGCAGGGATTACTACATGGATGGTTGGCGAGCTGTTTTTCAACCCACCAGGGCATCACAAAGGTGCCAGGAAAGAGGAAGACATGGAAGTCTTGTGGATGAAAGTGCCAGTCAAATGAACAAGATCTTCAGCAGATCAAAGGCACAAAGAAGAGGGCTAGGGTAAAGGTAATACGGTACAAATCTCACTCTAGCACCTGACCCAAATCGGAAACATCGTACAGGCAGTCCTCAGCTTACGACCACAACTGTACCCCAATATATATATTGCTGAGACATTGGTTAAGTGTGTTTTGCCCCATTTTATGTCCTTTCCTGCCGTAGTGATCCCAGAACACTGCAGCCGTCAATAATATGAATCAGTCTCTGTGGACAATGACTTCTAAATTGGGAATGAAGTTAGTGTCCTTGGTTGTTCCTTGCCCTCATGTATAACCTGGCTTGGAATATGAATTTTGCCACTTATAAAGTTTGGCTGGAGGAGTCTGTAATGTTGAGAAAGGTGGAAGAGAGGAAGGGCAGAGAGGAGGGGCAGTGGAGAGAGAGGAGGGGAAGAGGAGATGGAGAGGAGGAGCAGAAGAAAGGAGTGGAGAGGAGGAGCAGAGGAGGGGTACAGGATGGGGAAAATAGGAGAGGGGAGGGGAAGAGATGAAGAGGGAGCGGGAGAGGAGGAGCAGAGAAATGGAGAGGAGGGACAGAGGATAAGGAGGAGAGGAAAGGAAAGCAGGAGAGGGGAGAATAGAATAGAATAGAATAGAATATGGAATAAGAATAGAATGGAATAGAATAGAATAGAAATATGGAATAAGAATAGAGAAAGGGACTAGAATAGAATAGAATAGAATAGAACAGAACAGAATAGAACAAAATAGAATGGGAAAGGGGAAAGGGAAAGGGAAGAGATGGAGAGAAGAAAAGAGAAGAGAAGAGATGGGGAAGGGGAAGGGGAAGGGGAAAGGGAAGAGATGGAGAGGAGAGGAGAGGAGAGGAGAGGAGAGGAGAAGAGAAGAGAAGAGAAGAGAAGAGAAGAGAAGAGAAGAGAAGAGAAGAGAAGAGAAGAGAAGAGAAGAGAAGAGAGAGTTGAAGGCGGAGGGATTCCTTATATCAGCAATGAGAATACCTTTGGGAGATCTGGAGGAGCAGATTAGGGACAGAGCATGATGGAGAAAAGCTATCTTTGCAGTTATTAGGAGACACCACCAACTTGATGGCAACAATCAATCAAAGCTTGGCTGCATTATCAGGTGAGCAGCATTCCCTTTCCTTCTTCTCAGATTTTATGCAAATATGATTATACCAGTATCTCTTCTTGCTTTTTCCTCCGAGATCTTGAGAAATGCAATATTCCCAGGATACTTAAGCTTTAAATACAGGCTCTTTCGATAGAGGAAATCAGGGAAGACAGACTGATGCCTAAATAATATTTTGAAGAGAAACTTGCCACTGCCGTGAATAATATAAATCAAAAAAGAAAAAAAATCTGCCAAAAAAAGAGAGAGATCCGTGCTAACAAAAACATACCCGGTTGCACAATGTATAGCCGATGAGTCTTTCGTATTTCTTCTATGTAAAACGCACTTCCTAAATTGTACCTTGAAATACATTCTCAGAAGATTTGAAGATGAGCTATTTACATAAATACAAGAAAAGAGCCTCCCACAGTTATCACTGCAAGATTTTGCAAAAGCTTTTTTTTTTTAATTTCCTTTTGAAATCAACTGTAATTTAAACAAACCTTTCATCACTGTCCGGAAACTCAAAGTTTGCAGAGTTTCATTTTACAGATATGTTAAATTTGCAACAGAGATCTTCCATAAGCTGAATTGCTTTCTATAGGACAACGGTGACAGTGATTGGTTGAGCTTAATGGGGATAAGCATATCTACCTCTCAAATTTCAGTCAGTCCAACATGCCTTTGTTTGAAGGTGTCTTTGTTCAAAGTTACAACGGCACTGAAAAAAGCATCTTAGAATCCTTTACACAATTACGATGGGTGCAGCCTCTCCATGTTAAAATGATCAAAATTCAGAGGCTTGGCAACTGACAGGTACTTATGTCAGTTGCGATGTTCCAGGATCATGTGATCCCCTTTTGTGACCTTCTGACCAGCAAAGTTAATGGGCAAGTCTGATTCACTTAACAACCGTATTACTAACTTAACAACTGCAGTGAAGAACTGTCGCAAGAAAGGTCATAAAATGGAGCAAAACTCATTTAATAACTGCCTTGCTTAGAAGCAGAAATTTTGGACACAATTGTGCTTGTAAGTCGAGGACTACCTGTATAAGCATACCGTGAGTCCTCGACTTACAATCACAATTGAGACCAAAATTTCAGTGGTTAAGCGAGACATTTGTTAAGTGAGTTTTGCCCCATTTTATGATCTTTTTGGGCCTCAGCTGTTAAGTGAATCACTACAGTTGATATGTCAATAACCCGGTTGTTCAGTGAATCTGGCTTCCCCATTGACTTTGCTTATCAAAAGAGCTCAAAAGGTGATCATGTGACTCTGGGACACTGTAACCGTCATAAATATGAGTCAGTTGCCAAGCATCTGAATTTTGATCCCCGTGACCATGAAGATGCTGCAGTGGTCATAAGTGTGAAAAACGGCCATACATCAGTCACTTTTTTTCAGTGCCATTGTAACTTGGAATGGTCACTAAATGAACTGTTGCAAGTTGAGGACTACTTGTACCTATCTCTCAGATTTGAGGCAGTCCATCGTAGTTTTGTTTAAATTTTCTGAAGTGACAACAGCAATGAAAAAAGTGACTTATGACTGGTTTTCATACTTACGACCATTGCACCATCCTCAAGGTCACGTGATCAAATTTGGGGTGTTTAGCAACTGACACATACCGTGTTTCCCAAAAAGTAAGGCTTACACCAACAATAAGCCCTAGATTGGGGTGGGCCTAATATAAGCCCTACCCCCAAAATAAGCCCTGGTTTTGGGGTGAGGCATACACCTAAAAATCAAACTAGGGTGGGGGTGGGGGGTGGAGCTGCCCCACCCACCCTGGACCCGCTTACCATGCAGCCAGGCCTCTCCTCACCAGCCCACTTCTTCTTCTGAGGCCTCTTCTGCAGCCAGGCCTGCATTTCTCAGTCAGGGGCCTTTCCGGAAGGCCTCTGCAGCCGAGAACCAAGCTATGGGTTCAATTCATAGCTGGGTTCTGCAACCTCAGCACCCGAGCACTAAGCTATGGATTGAATCCATAGCTGGGTATTCGGCTGCTTAGGCCTTCTGGAAAGGCCTGACTGCAAAATGCAGGCCCGAATGCAGCTGCAGAACTTTGGCCCCAGAAGAAGCGGACCGGCTGGGTGGGGCTCTCAGTACCAGAGGTGAGGTAAGGCCTGCCCTGAAAATAAGACCTGCTGCCTCTTTTGGAGGCAAAAAAAATAAAATAAGACCAGGTCTTATTTTCAGGGGAACATGGTAATTATGACAGTTGCAGTGTCTTGGAGTTTTGTGATCAGTTTATAACCTTCCCAGCTGGCCAAAATTGTACAGCCCTCCCTCAACAGAGGGGGGGGGAAGGACATCCTCTATCTCCAGTTTACAACATGGTCCTTTCTCCCGTTCCATGAAGGCTCCACACATATTTGCACCACTCTGGTGACCCTAAGGACGCAGGTAAACTTCCAGGTGGCCTCAACGACTCTCTAAAAGAATTCCACACTTATGACTGTTGAAGCCTCCTCATAGTCACGTGATCAAAATTTGGAAGCTTGGCAACCGGCTCGTATTTATGACGGTTGCAGCATCCCGGGGTCACGTGATCCCCTTTTGCGACCTTCTGACAAGCGACATCAGTGGGGAAGCCCGGGTTCATTGAACAACCCACGTTCCTATCTTGACAACTGCAGTGAGTTGCTTGTGGCAAGAAAAGATGCAAAACGGGAGAAAAGTCATTTAACCAATGACTTCACTCTGGGGCTCAACTGTAGTCATAACTTGAGGACTACCTGTAGTTCTTCTCCCCACCCCCACCCCACCCCCATCCTGCTCAAACTCTAAGCCGGGAGTGTCAAACTCAATTTCATTGAGGGCCGCATCAGCATTGCGGTTGCCCTTGGGAGTGCCAAGTGGGTGTGGCCAGTGTGGGTATGGCCTACTGGGTGGGCATGGATGGAGTGGGTGTGGCCTACTGGGTGGGCGTGGCCAGCTCTACATCATTCACGTCAAGGGTGCCTGTGGGGGCCTGGGCAGGAGTGGGACAGATCTGAGGGTCTCTGGCAGAAAGGGGTGGGACCAGGGCAGAGTCCATCAAGCTGGATATGTGAAGTAGGCGAGGGCCATTTGCTGGCCACGTCCAGGCGAGGTGCATTTCTTCCTTCCTCACAAAGGGTGACACCTCCCCAGCATGCACCCGGGGGGCGGGGCCGACCCGGCAGGGACTGGTTCCTTGCGGTTTCCAGACGGCTTTGTGGAGCTAAGACTGAAGGCATTTCAGCATAGATGGCCATCACAAAATTGTACATTGGCTCCCGGCCGGCCTGGCAGCGGGGGCCGTTCCCTCACTGTTTCCAGGATGGCTTTGTAGGCCACATGAAACCACTTCGCGGGCCGCATCCGTCCCCCGGGCCTTGTGTTTGACATGTCTTCTCTAAGCAAAGTGGTGGCTGTGTTCATCTTGTCTTTCTTCTCCCTTGCCAAAATCAACAGCTTCCTTTACCTTATTAAGGGCCACTTTGAAAGTAAATCAAAAAAGCGTGAAGAATTGAAGCAATGTAAAACTATGAGAATGCAATGAGTACAAAGGCAGTCAGTCACACTAAAAGAGGAATTAAATTAATCTTTTCAGACACAAAAGCATTATCAGAGCCTTTTTGCCTGGCTCTTTTGCAGAGGGAAGAGAGGTGGAATCAAAATACTTTGGTTTTTTTTCTTTCCCGAAAATAAAATAGCACGTTTGCGTCACAAATGCATACTTGCCCTGAGAGGTAGCGCTGCGTTAACATCGGTCCCTTTTCTTGAACAAAAAGCACATTGCAGTTTGGGGTAGTGGTTAAGGTGCTGGCCTAGAAACCAGGAGACTGAGAATTCTAGTCTTGCTGAAGCATGAAAGTCAGCAGGTGACTTTGAGCCAATCCCCAGGACACTGTGAGTTCAAGTCCCGCCTTAGGCATGAAAGCCAGCTAGTGACTTTGGCCCAATCCCCAGGAGACTGAGTTCAGGTCACACCTTCCTTAGGCAGGCAAGCTGTCTGGGTGACTTTGGGCCGATTACCAGGAGACAGTGAATTCTAGTCCTGCCTTAGGCATGAAAGCCACCTGATGCCATAGTTCTAGTCCCGCTTTAGGCATGAAAGCCAGCTGGGTGACTTTGGTCCAATCACCAGGAGGCAGTGAGTTCAAGTCCCACCTTAGGCATGAAAGCCAGCTGGTGCCATCAGACCAATTACCAGCTGGGTGATTTTGGGCCGATCATCAGGAGACAGTGAGTTCTAGTCCTGCCTTAGGCATGAAAGGCAGCTGATGCCATCAGACCAATTACCAGGAGACAGTGAGTTCTTGTCCCGCCTTAGACATGAAAGCCAGTTGGGTGATTTTGGGCTGATCACCAGGAGATAGTGAGTTCTAGTTCCGCCTTAGGCATGAAAGCCAGCTGGTGCCCAGACTAATTACCAGGAGACAATAAGTTCTAGTCCCACTTTAGGCATGAAAGCTAGCTGGTGCCATCAGATTAATCACCAGGAGACAGTGAGTTCTAGTCTTGCCTGAGCAATGAAAACTACCTGGTGTCTTTGGGGCAATCACCAGGAGATAGTGAATTCTAGTCCCACTTTAGGCATGAAAATCAGCCAGTGACTTTGAGCCAATCACCAGGAGACAGTGAGTTCTAGTCCCGCCTTAGGCATGAAAATCAGCTAGTGACTTTGAACCGATCACCAGGAGACAGTGAGTTCTAGTCCCGCCTTAGGCATGAAAGGTGACTGGGTGACCTTGGACCAGTCTCTCTCTCTCAGCCAAACTCATCTCACAGGTTTATTGTCGTAGGGAAAAAAGGCAGAAGAAGGAGCAATATGTATAGTCGCCATCTTGAGTCATTCATAAAAATAATGATGGCGTGATAAAAATCTAATAAATAAAGAAATAAACAATAGTTTGATTCTGCCCCATACATTGAGAAATTGATGGGGGAACGTGAGGGGAATTAAATAGCAATAATATAATAATAAATTAAACAACAAATACTAACAATAATAATAAAAAATTAAAAAGTTGGTTGCCTCTTCTGCTTGCATTTTACTGATTTTATTCACCATCTCACCCAGCATTGTTAATGGAAATGGAAGATGCACATTTATTTTATCTCTTTTAAGTTATATATCAGCATTATGGAAGAAGGGGATTTGGTTTCAATACCAAGCAATGCAATCACACTATAAAACTCCAAGGCAGGGGATGTAATATTGATCAATTCATCTTACAAATGGTAGGGGGAAATGCCTGCTTTGTAATTTGGCCTCATTTAAATGCAATTAAAAGATTTTTTTTTCTTCCAGTGGGTTCGTAAAGTTGGCTAAGTCTCTGAGTTTTCTTTTAGACAAGCCTGACAGATCCACGGAAAAAAAATTTTTTTAAGAGTAATGAGGAAGTAGTTCACTTTTGACTTCCGAAAAGGTTTAATTTCTACATGTACTTAAAGTCCTATCCAAATCTTAACCAAGCCAGAACCTGCTTAGTTTCCAAGCTCAAATTAATTTGGTTAAATAAAATTTACAATTGAAAAATACATCGCCCTGTTTTCAAAAAGGTTTGGAAAGAGCTGCAACACTAGAAACTTGAAAATCATCCATAGTCTTTGGGCTTAGGTTATCAACCTCTCATTTAGATGTTCTCTGTAGTCATTGCACATCTCTCTCTCTCTCTCTCTCTCTCTCTCTCTCTCTCTCTCTCTCTCTCTCATACACACACAGTCTCTGTCTTTCTTTTCCATATATACCACACTCCCCATAGTTATTATTCACTAAGCATGCATAGGAAGAATAATAGAACAGCAGAGTTGGAAGGGACCTTGGAGGTCTTCTAGTCCAACCCCTGCTCAGGCAGCAGATCTTACACCAGTGGTGGTGAACCTATGGCATGCGTGCCAGAGGCGGCACCTGGAGCCCTCTCTGTGGGCACATGTGCCGTCACCCCAGCCCCGCCCCCCTGTGGCCCCCTCCTCACCAGCAGCCTCCCTGGAGGAGAATCGCCCCTGGGTGCGGCCCACATGGAGCAGCGCAGCCAAGGACATAGCCGGGCAGCAGAGATACGACTCCGCCCTCGCACCCCATAGCATGCAGATGATGCTGCAGCGTGTGGGAGGAGGGTGTGGCTGCCATGGTGCTACAGGGCTGCCTGGGTGATCTGCTGCGTGCCATGGAGGCGGTGCGTGTCCCTGTAGGTGGGCGGGGCAGGAGGCGGGTGGGGGCAGTTTTTGGTCTTTAAAAGGTTCGCCATCACTGCCTTATACCATTCCAGACAAATGGCTGTCCAATCTCCAGGATGGATCACCCACAGCTTTTAGAGGCAAGTCATTCCACTGATTAATTGTTCCAACTGTCAGGAAGTTTGTCCTTAGTTCTAGGTTGCTTTTTTCCTTCATTAGTTTCCATCCGTTGCTTCTTGTACTGCCTTCAGGCGTTTTGGTGAACAACCTGACCCCTTCTTCTTTGTGGCAGCCCCTGAGATATTGGAACACGGCTATCATGTCACCCCTAGTCTTGCTCTCCATTAGACATCAAATCAGGATTAGCTGGCAGTTGTATTTTGTCCAAGGCAATTTGAGGAGATCCAGGACTTTTAGCCCTGACAACTTTTTAAAAAGCTAAACTTTTGTCTGTACCTGCTGCTGGATTTTCAACATTCTCCAAGGTACATTGAAACATTGTCCACCTGTTTGTCACTGTTGCATCTAATCTATCATCAGATCAATTTTAAACAGATCAATTGTCATTTGGGGTTGAAGCATTACCTCCAAACCTTCCCAAGGGATTTCTTGGCCCAGTTTATGAATGTTGCTAATTATCCCATTCCGAGATGTCCTTGTTATTCTTTTTTAAAAAATAAAGCTTCTAGCACATTTGTGATCTGGCATATATTATCTTGCTGCTTATTAAGAGAGATTGGCTTCTTTTAATCTTTGCACAGCGGGAGAAGAGACACACAAAAATCTGGGAGAGGAAGTGGAAAGGGACTCTTGTACTCTTCACAACACAACAAATCCTTGTAGGATTAGAATCAGATTAGAACTCTGTTGCGCACAGTTTATACACTACTAAAAGTCTGATTCCTGTCACCTTCCACTGGACAAAACTTTTTCAACCAGGGTACCTCCAATGGGTTAACTTCCATTACCCAAGGAGGCCAAAAGTCCAGGATCCATAACTTTTGTGGAATTGAAATTTCCTAGATTTAATAAAATATTTTATGACATAAACATTATCATAAAGCAGTTTATAATATCCCAAATATCGTAAAAGATTTCCTGTGGCGATGTTTGATTGTGCTACAGTTCAACCTGGGCTACTTTCAACATTATGTAGGTTTCAGTAGCTTTTAATAGGATTGCTGTCGTTCAAATATTAGAACAGAACAGCATACCTTTATTGCCACTGTGTATCTCACAACAAAATTAAGTGCTGTCCACAGTGCACACTACACACAAGTAAAAACCACAAGTAAAAACATACATTATATACACATATCCTTCACGTTCTAATTCACCATTGTGCTGGCCCTAATATTGCACTTAAATGTTGTACTATACAGTAGTATTTAATATGGTTACAGCTCTGGGATAAAAACTACTTTTCACCTATTTGTCTTTGTTTTTATTATCCTGTACCGTCTGCCAGATGGTAATAGTTCAAAAAAAGAATGTCCAGGATGAGATGAGTCTTTAAGAATGTTTTGAGCTTCCCTAAGACAGCGGGAACTGTATAGTTCATCCCGGGGGGGGGGAGGAGAATGCAGCCAATAATCCTCTGGGCGATGATAATGACCGTCAGGAGTGCTTCCTTATCTGCTACT
The DNA here is from genome assembly GCF_016545835.1 of Crotalus tigris. Lineage (NCBI taxonomy): Eukaryota > Metazoa > Chordata > Lepidosauria > Squamata > Viperidae > Crotalus > Crotalus tigris. The sequence goes on along the minus strand of NW_024098435.1, from coordinate 114,081 downwards.
GTGCAGTTGGCAAACCACACACAAATGCAATAGGTTAGAATCAGTGGTGGGATTCAAATACGTGAACAATCGGTTCTCTGTGTGGACACCGCTTCCGAAGTTCGGGAGAGGCCTCCGAGGTTCAGAACAGACTTCCGGAAGTCATGTCCACGCACTTCCAGTGGGCCATTCCGGGCCTCGGAGACCTCCCCCGGGCCTCCAAGGCTCAGAACATACTTATGGGAGTGGCATCCATGCACTTCCGGTGGGCCATTCTGTGCCTGGGAGACCTCTCCCAGGCCTCTGAGACCCAGAACAGACTTCCGGAAGTGGCATCCATACACTCCCGGCAGTCCATTCTGGGCCCTGGAGGCCTCCCTCGGGCCTCCGAGGCTCAGAACATACTTATGGGAGTGGCATCCATGCACTTCCGGTGGGCCATTCTGGGCCTGGGAGGCCTCTCCCAGGCCTCTGAGACCCAGAATAGACTTCTGGAAGTGGCATCCATACACTCCCGGCAGTCCATTCTGGGCCCTGGAGGCCTCCCTCAGGCCTCTGAGGCTCAGAACGTACTTCTGGGAGTGGCATCCATGCACTTCCGGTGGGCCATTCTGGGCTTTGCAAAAAAAGGGTTCGCCAAAGTCAACAAAAAAGTAACTACCGGTTCTATCGAACTGGCTGAATCCCACCACTGGTTAGAATGCTCTCTATGGAGCAGCGGTAGAAGGTCACCAGCAATTTTTCATTCAGTTGTTTCCTGAGAAGTCTCAAGAAATATAATCTCTGCTGGGCCTTCTTAACTAATGCTATAACATGAGCACTCCAGGTCAGGTCCTCCTTTATGGTAATATCCAGAAACCTAAAGTTGGCCACCCGTTCCACGCGATCTGTGATGATGATGATCCGCGGCTGAATGTCTGATCTATTCCTCCTACAATCTACTATAAGCTTCTTGGTCTTAGTGGTGTTGAGAACCAAATTATTGTCTCTGCACGCCAAGAGCAACAGCTCCACCTCATCCTGGCAGGCAAATGAATATGATGAGTTTTGAAAAGAAAGATGTATGGAAACAAAGGAGGATTTAGAGGTTTTTTATTTATTTATTTATTTATTTATTTATGAGACTTATAAACCGCTTTAAGTGCAAACACTCTCTAAGCGGTGTACACCAGTAAGCAATGTATATATATATATTTACCTTGCCCCCAACAATCTGGGTCCTCACTTTACCTACCTCGGAAGGATGGAAGGCTGAGTCAACCTTGAGCCGGTGAGATTTGAACCGCTGACCTGCTGAACACAGTCAGCTAAAGTGGCCTGCAGTACTGCACTCTAACTGCTGCGCCACCTCGGCTCAATATTTATTTTGTAAATATAAACAGGTTAAAAAAAATCCAGAACTATTTGTTGTTTTTATTTGATGGTATGATTTTATAATACCGTCAGATCTGATAAGGTTAAGCAAATGTCGGTCTTATTTTTTTTCCCCCTTTTCTGGTATTGCTACAAGTCGTGATACCTTATATTGTTTCAGTGCAGTGATATTTATAGAAAATGATTAAAGATGACTAACAGTCTATTGTTTGAAAAGCTTAAGGTATTGAAGACAAAGAAAGGTAAAAATGCTGCCATTATTAATTATGATTTAGGATGTCAATATTTCGAGCCAAAAATTGTTTAACTTTCCAAACTATAACTTTAGACAAAGGAAATAAAACAGTGTAACTCACCTCAAAGGATTAGTTACATGATAATAGCTTCAATCTTCAGCTAATTGCTTAATATTAAAAGCTCCATTATTACACTACTACACATCCACAACACTGATAATAAGGAAAGAAGAGAGGATAGATGAAGCAAATTTAACCAAAATTAAATTACTTGAACAGTTAAAAAAAAGAACAAGAATATTATGTTCTTTCAAGGCATGCTTTTATTACCCAATCAGATTTGATAAGGTTACCTTGTCCAATGAGAGAAAGTTATTCTGTTTGTTACAGAGCCAGCCAGATGTTCAGACTGGGTCTGGCAATTTTTGTCCACCTATTGAGTTCTCCCCAAGGGCCTGGGATAAGGAGATGTGGATGTTTGATGGTTTTAAAGGAATTACTGCAGGATATCAACTGTTCCAAGTAAAGCTGCCTTTTGCAATTGACTGATGGTGAATTTGTCAATGCCGATGGAGTTCAAGTGATGCTCTATTATTATTATTATTATTATTATTATTATTATTATTGTTGTTGTTGTTGTTGTTGTTTTATTTTGTTATTTATTAAATTTGTTGCCTCCCCCATTTCACTGAAAGGTGACTCTGGGCAACTTACATTAAAATTACTATACCTATATCTATGTCTATATCTATAATCTACATCAGGGGTCTTCAAACCTGGCCCTTTTATGACTTGTGGACTTCAACTCCCAGAATTCCTCAGCCAGGCACCAGTACCTGGCTGAGGAATTCTGGGAGTTGAAGTCCACAAGTCATAAAAGGGCCATGTTTGAAGACCTCTGATCTGCATCTATATGAGAGTGGAGGTTCATTCTTCGAGCTTGTGGCTTGTTTTCTGAAAATTTCATTACCAGGCAAGGTACCATCTTCAGCAGAGTTCAGGGGATGTCAATGTCCGTGTTCTTCTGTTGATAAGGGCTTCGGGTGTGGGGATGTCAAGTGAGCATCTTGTGATGGTCAGGTGTGAGTCATCGGTGAGAGGCTTCTGATGGGGAGGTTACCTCAGATTAGGGGCATTGGGAGGTGAAGTGCTGGTGGGAGTGGGGTGGTTGCGTGGGATGGTTGAGGGTCATGGCTGTCTCTGGTTGGCTGTGCGGTTGATTTGGATCCTGAGGGGTTTTGTAGGCTGGTTGTAGGTCAATGTGTCTGTTGATGGAATTGCTTGTGGAGTGCCCACCTTCGATGAACTCACAAGCGTGGTAGCGTGGCCGATGGTTTTTGTGTTGCTCCAATCAAACTGGTGCTGTTTGGTGTTGTGCGGGTAGAGATTAAGGATTTGGGATCGTGGCATTTGACTGCCAGCTGATGTTCATGGACCCTGTTTTTTAATTGACATATATTGATCTAGATCTATATCACTATATCTAATTTCTCTCTGTCTGTCTCTCTCTGTATGTCTCTCTCTCTCTCTCTTTCTCTGTCTCTACAGTATCTATCTGTCTGTCTGTCTGCCTGCCTGCCTGCCTGCCTGCCTGCCTGCCTATCTATCTATCTATCTATCTATCTATCTATCTATCTATCTATCTATCTATCTATCCATCCACCCACCCACCCACCAACCCACCCACCCACCTAATCTATCTATTTCACGTGTGTGCACCTGTGCTCAACTTACAACAATTCATTTAGTGACCATTCAAAGTTTCAGTGGCACTGAAAAAAGTGATTTATGACCATTTTTCACATTTATGACTATTGCAGCATCCCCACGGTCATGTGATCAAAATTCGGATGCTTGGCAACTGGTTCATATTTATGATGGTTGCAGTGTCCTGGTGGGATCATATGACGCATATTTATGACGGTTGCAGTATCCTGGGGTCATGTGATCCCCTTTTGCGACCTTCTCACAAGCAAAGTCAATGGGGGAAGCCAGATTCACTTAGCAACCCTGTAACTAACTTAACAACTGCAGTGATTCACTTAACAACTGTGGCAAGAAAGGTCACAAAATGGGGTAAGATTTACTTAACGACCACCTTGCTTAGCAACAGAAATTTTGGACTCAATTATGGTCGTAAGTCAAGGACTATCGTCTATGTATACATGTCTGTCTGTCTGTCTGTCTGTCTAAAATTAAAATAAAGAAATTGTTTTATTCTTTGTCTCTTGATGGCCACCATTTTATTTTATTCTAAATGCCCCATTTGTTTAACCGAAATATGGCAAAGAAAATAAGAGTTACCATTAAAAAAAATGCCATTTTCAAAATGATCCACTAAACTAAATGTGACTCTAGTGAACGAGAAACAAAATTAAACAGAAACAAAGCAGCAGAACAAATGATCAAACCCCCAAAGCAGGCCTGTTCATTTATCCTAAATTTTCCCTAGTGAAAGATCCCGTTCTGATGTGTCAGAATGGTGTACTTAAAAAAGATTGGTCTTAAAAAAAAAAATCTGGCTTGTGCACAAACAAATAGCAAAGGCTCAGCATGTTTCTGGATTCACTCTCTCCATCACACCCACAATCCTAGAAGCATAGAAATAGGGGGGACATGATAGCAGCATTCCAGTATTTGAGGGGCTGCCACAAAGAAGAAGGGGTCACGTTATTCTCCAAAGCACCAGAGGGCAAGACAAGAAACAACGGTTGGAAACTGACCAGAGAGAGACGCAACCTGGAATTAAGGAGAAACATCTTAACAATGAGGACAATTAACCTGTGGAACAGCTGGCCTCCAGAAATCGTGGGTGCTCCATCTCTGGAGATTTTTAAGTAGAGAGTCACTTGCCAGGATCCTAATCCAGCATGATTTCTCCAGTCTTTCTTTAAAACTCTCTATGCTGTTTGCCCTCATCGTATCTGCTGGTGATCATTTCCACATGTTAAGCGCTTTGTGTAAATAAGTGTTTTCTGTACAGCCTGCTAATGGTCCATCAAGAGGTCAACTAATTAGGTTCAGCCAGTTTGGTCTAGCACAGTGGTTCTCAACCTTTCTAATGCTGTGACCCCATAATACAGTTCCCCATGTTGTGGTGACCCCCAAGTGGGTGTGGCCACCAATAAGAGGGAGTAGGACAGCTAGGGAAAAGGGAACAAAATGGTGGACAGCATGGTTTGGCGACCCCCATGAAATGGTCGTTCGACCCCAAATGGGGTCCCGACCCACAGGTTGAGAACCACTGGTCTAGCAGTTAAGTCAGCAGGCTAGAAACCAAGAGGAGGTGAGTTCTAGTCCTGCCTTAGGCGTGAAAGCTAATTGGGCGAGTTTGGGCCAATCACCAGAAGATGTTGAGTTTTAGTCCCGCCTTAGGCATGAAATCTGGCTGGGAGATTTTGGACCAGTCACCAAGAGACTCTGACATCTAGCCCCGCCTTAAGCACGAAAGCCAGCTGGGCGACTTTGAGCCAATCACCAGGAGATGGTGAGTTCTAGTCCTGCCCTACCCGTGAAAGCCAGATGTGTGACTTTGGGCCACTCACTCTCACTTAGTACAATCACAAGGTTATTATTGTGGGGAAAACTAGTGATGAAGGAAAAGTCTTCATCATGGTTCAGTCCAAGCCTATTAGGTCCTGTCTTAGAGTTTGGGTGGGGTATGTAGGTTTTAGGTGTCTTTGTCTTCCTAAGCTTCTAGCTGGAGGGCTCCAACCTTCCTGAATGGATTATTTACATCTGCATTTCTACAGAGCTGGTTTCTGCTTGGGGGAGGGAGACTTGGGGCTATTAAGAAAATAAACTGGGCATGTTTTTCTGCCTCTTTAAGATCCTTTGAGGAAATATAATATTCTGCCCTTTTAATATTTCCTTCTCTGTGGGGGGGGGGCTGACTTCCCACACTAGGAAGAGGAAGGAGTATTAAGACATGTTTGGTGCCTTGAGTTGTTTATAAGAATAATAAAGGCAGGAAAAAAAGAAAGAAAGAAAGAAAGAAAGAAAGAAAGAAAGAAAGAAAGAAAGAAAGAAAGAAAGAAAGAAGGAAGGAAAAGGAAATGGGGAAATGAAATGAAATTAAAGGAAGGGAAAGGAAAAGAAAGGAAAGGAAGAATGACTGAAAGAAGGGAAAGGAAAGAGGAAAGGAAAGGAAAGAAAAGGAAAGGAAGAATGACTGAAAGAAGGGAAAGGAAAGGAAAGAGGAAAGGAAAGGAAAGGAAAGGAAAAGACAGGAAAGGAAGAATGACTGAAAGAAGGGAAAGGAAAGGAAAGAGGAAAGGAAAGGAAAAGAAAGGAAAGGAAGAATGACTGAAAGAAGGGAAAGGAAAGGAAAGAGGAAAGGAAAGGAAAAGAAAGGAAAGGAAGAATGACTGAAAGAAGGGAAAGGAAAGAGGAAAGGAAAGAAAAGGAAAGGAAAGGAAGAATGACTGAAAGAAGGGAAAGAAAATGAAAGAGGAAAGGAAGGGAAAGGAAAGCAAAGGAAAGAAGGAAAGAAGGGAGGGAGGGACATATCCTCATAATGTAGCCTTTGTTTCATTCCCGGGGCAATCTACAGAAAATTCATTCTTAAGCGTTACAGGTTTCAAATGAGGTTTGCAGAATTCAGGAATTCAGCTTGATTTCTGGGACTGCGTGGCTTTGTAATAATATCAATCCATAAAAATTAACCAACAGAAAGCAGGTCCAGAGGTCCGGCCATCTCTCACGCGTACAGCATCCGAACACAATGGGTTCCAATTCCTTTTGGATCGCAAAGGGTGGGACTGCACTCTCTCTAATTTTCACCCCGTGAAGTCGTTCTAAAAATACACGTGGAATGCTGATAAGAAAAGCCAGTAACAAAAGGAGTTGTACTTTTGTTTGACAAGTTCCACAACGGCTTCCCAGTCAAATGAAAGTACAGAGTATGTTCACTGATTCTTAAACTATTACCCCCAATAAAATGTAATTACAGTGATTAATTGCATAATGATGACTGTAATCACAGCCTATTCTGGGTTGATTAAGAAAGAGTTTTGTTAAGGGAAAATGGGGGTGGTGGGGGGAGTTTTGTTAAGGGAAAATGGGGGTGGTGGGGGGAGCTTTCCAGAAAGAAAAAGGAAGAAAAATAACAGGGCTATTTTTGTGTTATTCAACATTCACAGTTATAAAGTCTTTCATCTTTTAAAAGTACGCATTTAAAAAAGGCTGAAGCGTCACGCTCACACCGATAGTCCTCGGCTTATGACAATTCGGCCCCAGAATTTATGTTGCTAAGTGAGACATTTGTTAAGGGCGTTTTGTCACATTTTTAACACCTGTTAAAAATGGGGTTGCCATTTAAATCATCCCTGTTTCATTCCCCAATCGAATGAAAGTAATTCTCAATTTACAACCATTCCTATAGAATAGAACAGATGAATAGAATAGAATAGAATAGAATAACAACAACAGCAACAGCAACAACAACAACAACAATAATAAAGTTGGAAGGGACCTTGGAGGTCATCTAGTCCAACCCCCTGCTCAGGCAGGAAACCCTATTCCGTTTCAGACAAATGGCTGTCCAGTCTCTTCTTAAAAACTTCCAGTGTTGGAGCATTCACAGCTTCGGGAGGTAGGTTGTTCCACTGGTTAATTGTTCTAACTGTCAGGAAGTTTCTCCTTAGTTCTAGGTTGCTTCTCTCCTTGATTAGTTTCCATCCGAATAGAATAGAACAGAACAGAATAGGAGAATGGGATGGGATATGGACTAGACTAGACTAGAACAGAACAGAGCAGAATAGGAGGATGGGATGGGATGGGATATGGACTAGACTAGAGTAGATTAGACTAGAACAGAACAGAAGAGCAGAACAGAACAGAACAGAATAAAATAAAATAAAATAGGAGAATGGGATGGGATATGGACTAGACTAGACTAGACTAGAACAGAACAGAATAGAAGAATGAGATGGGACTAAACTAGACTGACTTCTAGACTAGACTAGACTAGAACAGAACAGAACAGAATCGGAGAATGGGATGTGATATGGACTAGACTAGACTAGAACAGAACAGAACAGAATAGGAGAATGGGATGGGATATGGACTAGACTAGACTAGACTAGAACAGAGCAGAACAGAACAGAACAGAGCAGAGCAGAGCAGAGCAGAGCAGAGCAGAGCAGAATGTAACAGAACAGAGTATCTTTATTGTCATTGTGTAACTCACAACGAAATTAAGTGCTGTCCACAGTGCACACTACACACAAGTAAAAACCACAAATAAGAATGTACATTCTATACACATATCCTTCACATTCTATTCACCATTGCGCTGCCCCTTAGCGACCATTCAAAGTTACGATGACATTGAAAAACCAATGCTCGCACTTACGACCATTGTAGCATCCCCACGGCCACGTGATCAAAATTTGGGCCCTTGGCAACCAGCCTGTGTTTATAAGGGTGCAGCATCCCAAAGTCACGTGATCACCGACAAGCAAAGCCAATGCGAGAAGCTGGATTTACTTAATGACTGTGTGATCCGCTTAACAACCGTGGAAATAAAGGTCATAAAATTGGACACAGCTTGCTTAACAACCGCCTTGCTTAGCAATGGAAATTCTGATCCCAATTGTGGTCGTAAGTGGAGGACTACTTGCTAATAAACTGGGTAAAAATACAGGTTTTCCTCTGTCCAGTCATGTCTAACTCTAGTGAGGAGAAGAATCCCGAGAAGACTTCAGCGGAAGAGAATTTCGGAGCCACGTTTACTGAAAAGGTTTGAATCCTGTGATCGCCCAGAGACAAGAGTTCCTGAATGTGAAATATTGTTCAACAGGGCTTGAGTAACCGTGTGTGCTGTGTTGTGGTGTCTTTGTGGGCCCCGTGGGTTAAGAGCAGATGCAATTAGAGCATCAGCCGAGCTATTTGCATTATTATACACCTACTCAAGCATTAGAGAAGCACAGTTCTCTATCAGCTTTTCTCTTTGTCTTCTCCTCTTCCCTCCTCTCTCTCTCTCTTTCTTTCCTTTTCTCATTCTTTCACTGCCTTACCTCCCCTTCTTCCTCCTTTCCTCTCCTCTCCTCTCCTCTCCTCTCCTTTCCCCATTTCCCTTTCCTTTCCCCATTTCCCCTTCCTTTCCTTTTCTTTCCCCATTTCCTTTTCCTTTCCTTTCCTTATTTCATTTTCCTTTCCTTTCCCCATTTCCCATTCCTTTCCCCATTTCCTTTTCCTTTCCTTTCCTTATTTTCCTTTCCTTTCCCCATTTCCCTTTCCTTTCATTTCCCCATTTCCCTTTCCTTTCCCCATTTCCCTTTCCTTTCCTTTCCCCATTTCCCTTTCCTTTCCTTTCCCCATTTCCCTTTCCTTTCCTTTTCTTTCCCCATTTCCTTTTCCTTTCCTTTCCTTATTTTACTTTCCTTTCCTTTCCCCATTTCCCTTTACTTTCCCCATTTCCTTTTCCTTTCCTTTCCTTATTTTCCTTTCCTTTCCCCATTTCCCTTTCCTTTCCTTTCCTTTCCCCATTTCCTTTTCCTTTCTTCCCCATTTCCTTTTCCTTTCCTTATTTCCCTTTCCTTTCCCCATTTCCCTTTCCTTTCCCCATTTCCCTTTCCTTTCCTTTCCCCATTTCCCTTTCCTTTTCTTATTTCCCTTTCCTTTCCCCATTTCCCTTTCCTTTCCCCATTTTCCTTTCCTTTCCTTTCCTTTCCCCATTTCCTTTTCCTTTCCTTTCCCCATTTCCATTTCCTTTCCTTTCCTTTCCCCATTTCCCTTTCCTTTCCCCATTTTCCTTTCCTTTCCTTATTTCCCTTTCCTTTCCTTTCCTTTCCCCATTTCCCTTCCTTTCCTTCCCTTCCCCTCCCCTATCCCTTTCCCCTCCCCTTTTCCCATCTCTTCCTTTCCCCCATCTCTTCTCCTTTCCCCTCTCCTGCCTTCCTCTCTCCTCTCCTCCCCTCTTCTCCTTAAGTCTCCTTTCCTCTCCTGTCCCCTCCCCTCCTCTCTCCTCTCCTCCCTCCCCCCTCCCCTCTCCTCTTCCTCTCCTTACCTGTCCTGTCTCAGCTGTAGACCTTCGCCTTGCTCCTTGTTATTTAGCCTTTTGCCAAATAGATCCTTTTCTTGTAAGGCTCTATTGGACCCGTCAGCGCTGTTTAAAGTAAATTGAAAAGGGGGAAAATGCACAAGTCAGCCAGCCAGGTGCATGGCAACTCATCCCAACGAGGCCTGGCTGCAGTGAGCTGCTACAAATCTTCCCAATGTCAGGGAAGGCACCCAAACAGGCGGATGATCTATGGCAAGGGAGAAACTGGCACCCTGATAAATGAGGCTTGAAAAAGGCAACCTGCGGACTCCTGCATTGCCACCCGTCAGTTGGCTTGGAATCGCAGGCTGCTATTTACACAAGCAAATTTGCCTGCAATCCGTTAGTAAGGACGTGTGGCCTGACAGCCCCATAGCCTGCTCAGGGGGAACTAATGGGTGACATAAATCGGGGTGACACTGGAGAGATTTCGATTAGGGCCTTAAAAACGTGAGCACAGTGTCTTTCAGCTTAGCTTATCTCATAGGTCTGTTGTGTAGTAACACAATACGAAACTACAGTATGTATATCTATCTATCTATCTCTATCTATCTATCTATCTATCTATCCATCTATCTATCTATCTATCTATCTATCCATCTATCTATCTATCTCTATCTATCTATCTATCTATCTATCTATCTATCTTATATCTATCTATCTATCTATCTATCTCATCTCTCTCTCTCTCTCTCTCTCTCTCTCTCTCTCTATCTATCTATCTATCTATCTATATATATATATATCTGTATCTATCTATATCTGTATCTATCTATCTATCTATCTATATCTATATATCTATATATCATCTCTCTCTCTCTCTCTCTCTCTCTCTCTCTCTCTATCGCTATATCTGTATCTATCTATATCTGTATCTCTCTCTCTCTCTCTATCTATCTATACATACATACATACATACATACATACATACATACATACACCATGCAACTAAATTAAATTAATGAATTTAATTAACAGTAATACGGTGTGGGAAGAATCCAGAGAAAGTAATATTTGGGGAAATATTAAAAAGGCAGAATATATTTATTTCCCCAAAGGAATGATGGAGAAGATCTTTAAAAACCACCCCCCAGAAATCAGCCCAGCCCTCAGGCAGAGACCAGCTTTTAGAAATGCAAATTCAATAATCCATTCAGGAAGGTAGAAATTAGGAAGACAAAAGACCCCTAAAATCTACGTACCCCCACCCAAATTCTGACAGGAGACATAATATGATTAACCCACCAATACCAAAAGGTATTGCAGACATTTCATTGCCAATATCCTCAATGTGTCATCAGTGCAGTGATGATGTTATCTCCTTTGGTAATGAAATGAAATGGTAATGACTGTGATCTATAACCAAGCTGAGAAAGCACCAAGGACCCTACAATGTGTTTTTTTGCCTTGAGGTTATCAATCCCCAAATCAAGAATGACACATGTTATTTTTTTCAGGCTGAGTTCTTTATTAATAAAGGAGACTAAAACATACAAAGAACGGCTGCGGGACTTGGGTTTGGCTAGTCTAAAGAAAAGAAGAAGCAGGGGTGACATGATAGCAGTCTTCCAGTATTTGAGGGGCTGCACAAAGAAGAGGGGGTCACATTATCCTCCAAAGCACCAGAGGGCAGGACGAGAAAAAAGGGTTGGAAACTGATCAAAGAGAGAAGCAACCTGGAATTAAGGAGAAACTTATTAACAGTGAGGACAAATAAACAGTGGAACAGCTTGCCTCTAGAAATTGTGGGCACCATCACTGGAGATTTTTAAGAAGAGGCTAGACAGTCACTTGTCTAAAAGGGTATAGGTTCTCCTGCTTGAGCAGGGGGCTGGACTAGAAGACCTCCATGGTCCTTTCCAGCTCTATTCTATTCTAAATATTTGTAGCTCAGGGTTGAAATGAGGGGTCCTTGTTGCTCTCTGAGCTTGATTTTTTTTTTATTTTAGTTTGGCTAATGAAATGTCTGCAGGAAAACAACCAAATCCAAGAGGGAGGGAAGGAGGAAGGGAGGGAGGGAGGGAGAAAGGAAGGAAGAAGGAAGGAAGGAAGGAAGGAAGGAAGGAAGGAAGGAAGGAAGGAAGGAAGGAAGGAAGGAAGGAAGGAAGGAAACAATGAACTACAAAGAGGATGGGTGTCCAGTCTGTTCTTTAAAACTTACAGTGATGGAGCACCCACAACTTCTGGAGGCAGGTTGTTCCACTGGTTAATAGTTCTAACTGTCAGGAAGTTTCTCCTTAGTTCTAGGTTGCTTCTCTCCTTGGTCAGTTTCCATCCGTTGCTTCTTGTCTTACCTTCAGGCACTTTGGAGAATAGCTTGACTCCCTCTTCTTTGTGGCAGCCCCTGAGATATTGGAACACTGCTATCCTGTCCCCCCTCGTCCTTCTCTTCATTAAACTAGACATACCCAATTCCTGCCATCATTCTTCATATGTTTTAGTCTCCAGTCCCCTAACCATCAATATTGCTCTTCTTCTTCCATGGCACTTTCTCCAAAGAAGGTCTCCAATTGTTCCTGATCTTTCTGGATGGGCAGATCCAACTCAGAGGAGATAATCCTGCAGATATCTAGGTTCCTGGAGCAAGTAGGAGAGAACAACCAGCATCTTGCTTTGCAGTCAGAAGCTAACTGGGGTACCTTCTGCGCTTCTTGAAGTAATGATATTGCAAGGGCAACTGTGATGTGTTCATTACTCAAGCCACTGCACTCTGAATCAGCTGGACCTTTGGAGTAGTATTCAAGGGCACCCCAGTTTGAGGAGGTAATTGGTTTTCCTGTTGAATGGTGCAGCTAGCTTGCTCTGATTCCTATTGCAGTTGTGTGTCTGTGACTTTTTTCCACATGAATCTTACCATTGCACAAACATGCCTCATCCATCTTCTCTCTGTCCTCAGGATGTAACCCTTTGTCTCATCCTCATTTCTTTATTAAAGTTGTCCTTGGCTATTCAGGTTGAGGTCTATGGAGATTCTCGGTCATCCATGTCATGGTTGTCCCCAAGGTATATTTTCAAAAGACAACTGGTTGTTTCTTGGTTCTTCCCTGAAGTTCTGGAGAAGAAGCTGCTCAGATGAGAAGCGAAAGGTCTTCAAGGAAAAACCAAGAAAGTCCAGCTGACTCTTGGAAATATACCTTTGGGGTTTGGGTTGTGGGTTTTTTTCCCCCCTTAAGCAAGCAACAACGCACAGCATTTTGCCCTAGGTGCAACCTAAGATAGTTCTCTAGCCTTTCAGTCGTGCCAGAATATGGTGATCCCCACCAAAGTCATCTGGTCCTCAAAGGCAGTCCACACCGCTCCCTCCTTGCCAGTGTTTTGGTAACCTCTCCCACACCCATTCTTCTTTGGCCAATGGTAGAGTTCAGCTTTTTCAAACTGGGATTTATTCCTGTAACCACTAGGCCTTTGAGCTTATTCCCACTTGGGAGACTAGAACCAACACAAGCAACCACTGACTAGATGGTAACCAACTTCCTTCCTTCCTTCCTTCCTTCCTTCCTTCCTTCCTTCCTTCCTCCCTCCCTCTCTCTCTCCCTCCATCCTTCCTCCCCCTCCCTCTCTCCTTCCTTCCTTCCTCCCTCCCTCTCTCTCTCCCTCCGTCCTTCCTCCCCCCTCCCTCCCTCCCTCTCTCCCTCCCTCCTTCCTCCCTCCCTCTCTCCTTCCTTCCTTCCTTCCTTCCTTCCTTCCTTCCTCCCTCCCTTTCTCTCTCCCTCCTTTCTTCCTCCCTCCCTCCCTCCTCCCTCCCTCTCTCCCTCCTTCCTTCCTTCCTTCCTTCCTCCCTCCCTCCCTCCCTTCCTTCCTCCTTCCTTTCTCCCTCTCTCCCTTCCTCCCTCTCTCCCTTCTTCCTCCCTCCCTCCCTGTCTCTCCCTCCTTCCTTTCTTCCTCCCTCCCTCCTTCCTTCCTTCCTCCCTCCCTGTCTCCCTTCCTTCCTCTCTCCCTCCTTCCTTCCTTACTCCCTCCTTCCCTTCCTCCCTTTCTCCTTCCTTCCTTCCTTCCCTCCTTCCTTCCTTCCTTCCTTCCTTCCTTCCTTCCTTCCTTCCTCCCTCCCTTCCCTCCCTCCCTCCCTCCCTCCTCTCCTTCCCTCCCTCCCTCCTTTCCTTTCTTCCTTCCTTCCCTCCCTCCCTCTCTCCCTCTTGGGTACAGTTCAGAAAAAAAGAGATAACCCCATTTCATCACCCTTGGCCAAATATCCATTTCCATACCCGAAGCAACTTCTCCAAAGAAAATCCTGCACGCAGATCATGGGGACCGTATCAAATCAGGCCGATTTCCCTGGTGAGTGTTCTGGGCCTGCAGCTCAGAGAAAGCCCGGGGGCTCAGTTTTGGCAAGAGACTCCTGATTTGGCTCTGAATAAGTCCCGACAAGGCTCGGAAACAGCGCAGCAGTTCCTCCCCATCGCTGTAGGATCACAATTCTCCCTGAGACGAGCGACAGCTCCTTGACACCCTTTTTGCCAAGCCGTGTATCATGCAATCAGCGAGGCGCCTCAGAAAATGCACAAAAGGGTACCAATCCCCCCCTCCCCTGCAAATTATAGTGTTCCATCTTAGGTGATTACAGTTTCTTTAGAACACATTGATGAGTCTGCCGTCGTATTGCGACATTGCGGGTCTTTCTTAGGCTGGGCCAATCACAAATATCACACATTAAAAAAAACCCACAAAACCCTCCTTAAAAATGATGGCCGCTTTGAGGGGAGGAACCGGAGAAGGGATGAGGCCTATTTGTGGCACCTCAGAACAAGCCCAGCTTGAGAGGAATTCTTGGTGGCTTTGCCTCTCTTCCCGTTTACAACAAGCATCGGCTTGCACAAAAGCTCTAACATTCAACAAATATGATCAGGGGACTGGAGGCGAAAACATATAAGGAACGGTTGCTGGAATTGGGAATGTCTAGTTTAATGAAGAGAAGGACGAGGGGGGACATGATAGCAGTCTTCCAATATCTCAGGGGCTGCCCCAAAGAAGAGGGAGCCAACTTATTCTCCAAATTATTATTATTATTATTAATATTATTATTATTATTACTCTATTAAACCATCTGAAAGCAGGACAAGAAACAACAGATGAAAACTGATCAAGGAGAGAAGCAACCTGGAACTAAGGAAAAACTTCCTGACAGTCAGAACAATTAATCGGTGGAACAACCTGCCTCCAGAAGCGGTGAATGAGCCAACGCTGGAAGCTTTTAAGAAGAGACTGGACAGCAATTTGTCTGAAATGGTACAGGGTTTCCTGCTTGAGCAGGAGGTTGGACTAGAAGACCTCCAAGGTCCCTTCCAATTCTGTTATTCTCTTATTTATTCTCTCCAGGGTCCCTTCCAATTCTGTTACTCTTTTAAAGTGCCTGAAGGCAAGACAAGAAACAATGGATGGAAACTAACCAAGGAGAGAAGCAACCTAGAACTAAGGAGAAACTTCCTGACAGTCAGAACAATTAATCGGTGGAACGACTTGCCTCTAAAAGTTGCGGATGTGCTGCAATACTGGAGGTATTTTAAGAAGAGATTGGACAGCCCTTGGGTCTCCTGCCTGAGCAGGGGGTTGGTCTAGAAGACCGCACAAGATTCCTTCCCAACTCTGTTATTCTCTTATTTATTGAACAACTGTATAGGTAGGGCCACACAAATCACACATAGGTGATTCTGGGTGGCTAACCACATTTTAAAAAATTGTTTAAAACATCTTAAAATGTAAGCGTCGTGGTTCCGACAGATGAAACTCTTCAAAGAACTTCGAGGCATTGTTTACCTTAAAGAATCTTTATTAGAGAAGCATAGCATGGGCACTAACATAATCGAAGCCAAAAACTGGATTCCCCTCCCCTGAGCACATAGTATCAAAGCACAATTCCCTCCTCCAATTAACTGTCATAAATCACATTCTCCAATAAGTTTGAAATGCAGGCTTTCCCTCCAGTTCTCCAGTCCGCCAATTCTTATCATCTCTTATTTCAATAATCTTGGTTCACACACTAGGTCAGTGATGGCGAACCTTTTAGAGACCGAGTGCCCCAAAACCACCACCCCACCCGTCCCCCTCCACTCTGCCCGCTGGGCCACCCACCACCTCCATTGCCCACCACAGATCACCCAGGCAGCCAAGCAGCGCCATGGCGGCCACGCCCTCCACCTGTGCCCCACAGCATCATCTGCGCATGACGGGGCTCAAGGGCGGAGTCTTGTCCCCGCTGCTCGGCTACCATGTCCTTGGTTGCACTGCTTTGCGTGGGCCGTGATCAGGGGCGACTCTCCTTTGGGGGGGCTGCTGGTGATGAGGGAGCCATGGGAGAAGGTGGGGCTGGGGCAATGGTGCGTGTGCCCACAGAGAAGACTCCGAGTGCTGCCTCTGGCACGCGTGCCATAGGTTCACCACCACTACACTAGGTCCAGTATTGTTATGTCTAGCTAAACTTTTATGCACATTCCTCTCCCCAGCATCATCTAACTCTAACTCTAAGAGTAAAACATAAGAAGAAAATGGTTGCATCGCCAACTGTTGTCAGAGCAAAAACATCCAATGTTAGCAGGGTTGACAGTAAGATCTTAAAACCTTTTTAAAAATTTCTAATAAAACTGTTTTTTAGAAAAATCCTACATCCCTCCCAACTGTTTTTGAACAACATTTCAGACTCTTGGTAATTGGGATGTAATTTATGATGGTTGCGGTGTCTTGGGGGGGGGTCACATGATCAAAATTCAGAGGCTTGGCAACTGGCATGTACTTATGACGGTTGCAGTGTCCCAGGGTCACGCGATCCCCTTTTGCGACCTTCTGACAAGCAAAGTCAATGGGAGAAGCCGGATGCACTTAACAACCTTGCTACTCACTTAACAATTGCAGAGATTCACTTAGCAACGTGGCAAGAAAGGTCATAATATGGGGCAAAACTCATTTAACAAATGTCTCGCTTAGCAACAGCAACTTTGGGCTCCTTTGTCGTCGTAAGTCGAGGACTACCTGTATCTCATTCGGGTCACTGAGAAAAGCGGTGGGGGATTTTGAATGACCCTTTCCCCACACAGGTTGCAAGTTAGTTTAAAATGTTTCCTTTCTGTCACAATCACCTTTTCCCCCTCTCTATGGTTCGAAGTTGCAGGATGTAGAAAGTGAACGGAAACTGCCTGTTAACCACAGACTCTCACAACCCATACACACTGCACTGACACGGACGCACACGCACACACACGCTTCCCACTTGCCGCATTTGTTTGTGTTGATGTAAGCAAAATGAATAAATAAAAAATAAAAAAAATAAATAAAAAAATATTGGCATGCATTATCTTTTTATGAGCCTCACGATTTATTCCGTTCTTGTCGGGTCCTCTGGGAATTCGTTCTATAAACTTTGTTGAGACAAGATATCTACAGGCGTTTGCATATACGTGAGCTTAGCAAAATATTACATTTTTTTTAATGCACTTTTGAGTTTGCGGGGAGGCCAGGGAAGGAAAAGAAATTGCCGAATGGTAATTGATTGTATTGATTCCTCTGAGCGCTTGTGTTCACTTCGGTTTTGTAGGTCGGAAAACCCAAATCAGTGGCGGACCACGGCAAGGGAGTCAATTGAGGAGTATTGAAAGGGAGGGACATGTTAGAACAAGTCATGCTTTCGAGCATGTGAACTCTTTGTTGTAAAATGATTAGGGGACTGGAGGCTAAAACATATAAGGAACAGATGCTGGAATTGGGTACGTCTAGTGCAGTGGTTCTCAACCTGTGGGTCGAGACCCCATTTGGGGTCGAACGACCATTTCACGGGGATCGCCAAACAACGCAGTCCGCCATTTTTTCCCCCTTTTCCTTAGCTGTGCTACTCCCTTTTATTCTATTGGCTTTTGAAAGCCAATAGAATAGACTCTCTTGAATAAGAGTCTAATTCTATTGGCTTTCAAAAGCCAATAGGAATTGTCCAGGCTGTCTCTGCCCTGCTGAGCCCGCCAAAAGTCCCATTCTGCAAACGGGGCTGCACCAGTTGAGTAGTCCTCGACTTACGACCGGTTGAGTAGTCCTCGACTTACGACCGGTTGGGGGTCGCGGAATTAAAAAGGTTGAGAACCACTGGTCTAGTTTAATGAAGAGAAGGACGAGGGGGGACATGATAGAAGTGTTCCAATACCTCAGGGGCTGCCCCAAAGAAGAGGGAGTCAAGCTATTCTCCAAAGCGCCTGAAGGCAGGACAAGAAGCAACAGATGGAAACTAACCAAAGAGAGAAGCAACCTAGAACTAAGGAGAAACTTCCTGACAGTGAGAACAATTAACCAGTGGAACAACCTGCCTCCAGAAGCGGTGAATGCTCCAACGCTGGAAGTTTTTAAGAAGAGACTGGACAGCCATTTGTCTGAAATGATATAGGTCAGAGTCTCCTCCTTGAGTAGGAGGTTGGACTAGAAGACCTCCCAAGGTCCCTTCCAGCTCTATTCTGATTGATGGCTATCAAATGCAACTAACACTGCTGAGATCCACTCAACTGATCATTTCATTCAATTCTCATGAAGATACCTTCAGATGTTGTGGGAGCGTCATCACTTGAAGCTTTCAAGAAGAGACTGGACTCCCATCTGTCAGAAATGGCATAGGGTCTCTTGCTTGGGCGGGAGGTTGGACTAGATGACCTACAAGGTCCTTTCCAACTCTTTTGGTCTGATTCTGAAGATTAACTTCCCCGTAACAGGGTGAGTTGAATTGATACTGTCATTAGCCTCATCATTATTTACCGATGGATTAGAACAGGGGTAGGCAACCTTGGCTCTTTTATGACTCGTGGACTTCAACTCCCAGAATTCCTGAGCCAGCCATGCTGAGGGGAAATGGAGAGTTTCCAAGCTGAGCCATGCTGGCTCAGGAATTCTGGGAGTTGAAGTCCCCGAGTCATGAAGGGGCCAAAGTTTCCCCCATGCTGGCTCAGGAACTCTGGGAGTTGTCACAAGTCATGAAGGGGCCAAATTTTTCCCCATGCTGGCTTAGGAATTCTGGGAGTTGAAGTCCACAAGTCATGAAGGGACCATAGTTCCCCCATGCTGGCTCAGGAATTCTGGGAATTGAAGTCCATGAGTCATAAAAGAGCCAAGGTTGACTACCCCTGGATTAGAAGGATGAGCATGGTAACTCAACTCACCTGGAAGAGTCCCGGTGAGGCTGGGTCCTGGTGAAAAAGACTGATGCGCAGCCATTTGTTGCGAGCTTCAGCACCTGTTCTTTTCCAGGAAACTCAGCACTAGTTATGCTATTATTGGAATGAAAAATGAATTGTCTGTTTGAAAAACCATCCATCAGTTTTGATGGGCTGCCAAGTTGTTGCATCGGTGGATATTACGGCGGCATTCTATCTTCGGAGAACGCGCAGAGGAAGTTATAAAGGAAATGCTTCTGCCCGGGAGCTATGCAGCCTGGGATCTTTAGGTTGACATACTTTTTAAATAATAGCACAGGTTGCCTTTTCCTAAATTACATGCTCCTAGTGTTTCTGGAGTCTTCTGCCGCACGCTCCATCTGTTGCAGAGCAGGTGGGATTCCACGCTGTCTTCTCTATTGGCCCCCTTAGAAGAAACCCATTTGCTGACACACAAGGCACTCTGTGTTTGAACTAACACACCGTTTATGCGGCAATACCCAGGATCTGAAACGAAGTTTCAGCTGGCTTCATTGCAAAAGGAGAACGATCGGAAGAAGACTTAGGGCAAGCATAGAATTAACAGAATAACAGAGTTGGAAGGGAGCTTGGAGGTCTTCTAGTCCAACCCCCTGCTCAGGCAGGAAACCCTACACCAGTGATGGCGAACCTTTTAGAGACCAAGTGCCCAAACTGCAACCCAAACCCCACTTATGTATTGTCTGGGCCCAGGTGGGTGTGGCCCATTGGGTGGGTGTGACCAATTGGGTGGGCATGGCCAATTGGGTGGGCATGGCTTCAGTGCTATTGGCAGACTGGGTGGAACTAAAAAGTTCAATCAATCAATTCTAACTTTGTGATATCTTTTTTTTCCCACGAGAATTTGAAATTGATTGATTGAACCATTTTTTGGGGGGCACATGAAGGCAGAGGCCTAAAGTGAAAAGATTTTATAAGACCCAGCTGAAGGCCTAGGACTGGGGCAATGGTGCGCGTGCCCACAGAGAAGGTTCTGTGTGCCACCTGTGGCATGCATATCATAGGTTCGCCACCACGGCCCTATGCCATTTCAGACAAATGCTTGTCCAATCCTTTCTTAAATGCCTCCAGGGTTGGAGCACCCACAACTTGTGAAGGCAAGCTTCCACTGGTTGATTGTTCTGACTGTCATGAAGTTTCTCCTTATTTCTAGGCTGGATCTCTCCTTGATTATCCATTGCTTTTTGTCCTGCCTTCCGGTGCTTTGGAGAATAGCTTGACTCCCTCTTCTTTGTGGCAGCCCCTCAGATATTGGAACACTGCTATCATGTCACCCCTTGTCCTTCTCTTCTTTAAACTAGACATATCCACACTGTGTTCCTATGTGCATGCACACTCATTCCTATAAAAGAAATGGTAAAATAGGTATGACTTACAGTCATTCATTTAGCGATATTTTGAAGTCACAATGGCATTGAAAAAAGTGACTTACAACCAGTGGTGGGATTCAGCCAGTTCGCACCACTTCGGCAGAACCAGTAGCTAATTTTTTTTGTTGCCCAGGCCTAGAATGGACTTCCGGAAGCGGCATCCACACAGAGAACCGGTTGTTCACATATTTGAATCCCACCACTGCTTACAACCACTCCTTGCGGTTACCAACATCACAGCTTTCTCTTGTTCATGTGTTCAAAATTCAGGTGCTTATTTACGACAGATGCCGCATCCTGGGCTCCTTGCGATCGCCATTTTTGACTTTCCCAGAAGGCTTCCAAGGCGCAAAGTCATCAAGGGAAACCTGACATGCTTCGAGATTGCACGATTCACTTAGCGACTGCTGCAATTTCACTTAATCGGTGGGACTCACTTAACAACTGTCTCACTTAGCGACAGAATGACTAGTCGCAATATTGTGGTCGTAAGTTGAGGGCTACCTTTATTCTGATATTGAAAGTCACGAAAACCATAAGAATGTCACCCAGAGTTAATAATAATAATAATAATAATAATAATAATAATAATAATAATAATAATAATAATAATAATAATAATAGAGTTGGAAGGGACCTTGGAGATCATCTAGTCCAACCCCCTGCTCAGGTAGGAAACCCTATACCATTTCAGACAAATGGCTGTCCAGTCTCTTCTTAAAAACTTCCAGTGTTGGAGGATTCACCACTTCTGGAGGCAGGTTGTTCCACTGGTTAATTGTTCTCACTGTCAGGAGTTCTCACTGTCAACCTTCGGGGTTGAAATGAGAGGTCCTTGGTGCTCTCTGAGCTTGATTTTTTTTTATTTTAGTTTGGCTAATGAAAGGTCTGCAGGAAAACAACCAAATCCAAGAGGGAGGGAGGGAGGGAGAAAGGAAGGAAGAAGGAAGGAAGGAAGGAAGGAAGGAAGGAAGGAAGGAAGGAAGGAAGGAAGGAAGGAAGGAAGGAACTACAAAGAGGATGGGTGTCCAGTCTGTTCTTTAAAACTTACAGTGATGGAGCACCCACAACTTCTGGAGGCAGGTTGTTCCACTGGTTAATTGTTCTAACTGTCAGGAAGTTTCTCCTTAGTTCTAGGTTGCTTCTCTCCTTGATTAGTTTCCATCCGTTGCTTCTTGTCCTGCCTTTAGGTGCTTTGGAGAATAGATTGACTCCCTCTTCTTTGTGGCAGCCCCTGAGATATTGGAACACTGCTATCATGTCCCCCCTCGTCCTTCTCTTCGTTAAACTAGACATACCCAATTCCAGCAACCATTCCTTATATGTTTTAGCCTCCAGTTCCCTAATCATCTTTGTTGCTCTTCTCTGTACTCTTTCTAGAGTCTCAACATCTTTTTTACATCGTGGTGACCAAAACTGGATGCCGTATTCCAAGTGTGGCCTTACCAAGGCCTTGTAAAGTGGTATTAACACTTCACATAATCTTGATCCTCTGTTAATGCAGCCTAGCACTGTGTTGGCCTTTTTGGCAGCTGCAGCACACGGCTGGCTCCTATTTAAGTGATTGTCCACTAAGACTCCGAGATCCCTCTCACAGTTACTACTATTGAGATAGGTGGATATGCAAATTGAATAAGAACCTCAGGACAAAGAAATATTTGCACAACTAAGAGCACCTCTCAATGAGGTTACACATCAAAATCGTATTTTGGTCATCTCAAAGGCGCTTTTTCTGGGGAAGGCTTCCATCTCATCCCCCATTTTCACTCTGATACAAGGGACCCCAAAGTAGCCCGAAGAAGTCTCAGGGAGAGTACTAACAACCAGATGACTGCAAAGAAAAATGATCTTTCCAGCCTTCCCTATCCTGTCAGAATTAATCCTTCCATTGCCCTCACCATCCTGCCATGAAGCTCCTTGGATTAGAAGTGAAAGTCCAGTTTGTCTTTTGAGACGACTATGACCTGGATGACAAAGAATCTCCACAGACATTTATTATTTTGGTCAGTATGCTTTCAAAGGACAGAACACCTTGGAATAAGACAACGGAAATACACTTCCATGTTTTCCCTAGTAAAACTATATGGAAATACAGCACCTGGGGGGTCTCCAGGAGCAGCTTAAGCAAAGAGAGCCATTATTTTCCAGAACACGTTAATGCAAAATCCTTCTACTGCTGTTGCTAACAAAGGCATCTGAAATGACTAGCAGTTGCACAACGTATACATTTAATAAATTATTATTATTATTAAAACCTGCTAGACCAAGAGCTGATCTTAAGAGCGATTTAAAAGAGGGAAAATAAGGATATTCACCTTCTGATCCATTCAGATTATTACTTTTTTGTTTTTAACCTCAATCCATCACACACGTCCTCCTAAACAGCCAGCACTCTGGGCTCCGATTTCCATGCCTCACCAGCACATGGCTCTTACAGGCTTTGTGTCTCTCTGCATGGAGGTTACACTGAGTGTTATCTCCATGCTGCTCAGCCCTATCTTACAGCTCTTTTTTTTTACAACCCTCACATTCAACAGAGCCTGCAAATTATGAACTGAATCTGAGCAGTAGGAATTGAATCTTTATTGGCAGTGTGAATATGCTCAGGGTGTCTGCAGAGGAAGCGGTAGTAAAAGAACGGCAACCGCCACAAAGCAATCAAAGCTAAGTCCCCCAAATGCCAGAGAATTCCTCAAAGTTTGGCATTCCGACAGATCTGCCATCAACAAGCACACAGAGATAAACCACATTTACACCCTGTTCCAAAGAGACAATCAAATAGCTAAAAAGGAAACAAAGGATCAAAAAACCCTCCTAGCCAGCAATCCACACCCAGATGATCAGAGATTAGAATCAGAATCAGGTTGGAAGGGACCTTGTAGGTCATCTAGTCCAACCCCCCATCACCCATTTCTGAAAGATGGCAGTCCAGTCTCTTCTTGAAAGCTTTCAGGGATGAAACTCTCACAACATCTGAAGGCAAACTGTCCCGTGGGTTGAATGTTCTCACTGCCAGAAAATTTCTCCTTATTTCTAGGTTGAATCTCAAGATTAACACTAGACCAGGGGCAGGCAACCTTGGCTCTTTTATGACTTGTGGACTTCAACTCCCAGAATTCCTGAGCCAGCCATGCTGAGGGGAAAGGGAGAGGTTTCCAAGCTGAACCATGCTGGCTCAGGAATTCTGGGAGTTGAAGTCCACAAGTCATGAAGGGGCCATAGTTCCCCCATGCTGACTCAGGAATTCTGGGAGTTGAAGTCCACAAGTCATGAAGGGGCCATAGTTCCCCCATGCTGGCTCAGGAATTCTGGGAGTTGAAGTCCACGAGTCATGAAGGGGCCATAGTTCCCCCCATGCTGGCTCAGGAATTCTGGGAGTTGAAGTCCAGAAGTCATCAAGGGAGCCATAGTTCCCCCATGCTGGCTCAGAAATTCTGGGAGTTGAAGTCCACGAGTCATGAAGGGGCCATAGTTCCCCCCATGCTGGCTCAGGAATTCTGGGAGTTGAAGTCCATGAGTCATGAAGGGGCCATAGTTCCCCCCATGCTGGCTCAGGAATTCTGGGAGTTGATGTCTGCAAGTCATGAAGGGGCCATAGATTCCCCCATGCTGGCTCAGGAATTCTGGGAGTTGAAGTCCACCAGTCATGAAGGGGCCATAGTTCCCCCATGCTGGCTCAGGAGTTCTGGGAGTTGAAGTCCACAAATCATAAAGGGACCATAGTTCCCTCATGCTGGCTCAGGAATTCTGGGAGTTGAAGTCCACAAGTCATAAAACAGCCAAGGTTGCCTACCCTTGACCTAGACCAACTACCAAGCTGTAAACAACACCCCAATCAAGGAACAAGCAACTCTGACAAACAATCAAACCATAAACAACAGTCTAATCAAGGAATCACCAAGAATTCTCCCACCAACACTCACAAGCTAATATATAAACAGAGAGAAAACCTCTCTCCCTAACAGCACTCATGCCGTTACATAGTTGGGTAATGAAATGTCTGCAAGAAGGCAACCAAGCTCAGAGAGCACCAAGGATCCTAAAATAATCAAATCCTTTTTTGTTTTTAAACTTGTGGATGGCATGTGCAACAGACCTTAAAAATTGCTGTTCAACCAGCCAAAGCTTCCTCATCCATTGCCCAGGCTGGGAAATTAAGAATTCACAGCATCATGTTCAAAAGGTTATCGAGTTTAGATTAGTGCTTATTTATGAAAACACACTTCCTGTCTTTCATGAGCCTTTGTGATATAATCTGGTTAATGAAATTTACAGTCTCTGTTCCCCTTGTAGGAAGCTTGCTTATCGTGCAGTTTTTTTCTTTTTTCTCTTTCTTTTCCCTTTCTTCTCTTTCAGTGAATCAATTATATTAAAAAGCCACCACTTCTCCCTTCCTTTATACCTGGAAGACATCCCATCCTTTGACTAAAGTTGGCATAAATAAAAATAACAAGAACAACAATTGCTGTAATTCCCTTTGGAAGGCAGTTTGAAGGCTTTTAATTGCCTGGCTTGGAGAATGAAAAAGAATGACTATCATTATAATAGTGTTTTTATTAGTAAACCAATGGCTATTGATAAATATAAGTGAGATTTACAGCACCATCCCCTTTTTCCTTTCTTTCTTAATTTGTATTTTTAATTCGTTGGAGGTTGTCTGTTTAGTTTCGTGTTCCTGTTGGCTAAGAATGTTAAATTTAAATTTAAAAAACAAAATCAAAATATTCAATTAATTTTTTTTAAAGCATTAAAAATAACAACCATAGAATAGGTAATCCTCGACGTATATGTGTCGTGCAATGAGACCACATCTCAGGATGATATTCCCTTGATGTTGTAAGGACCACAAAGGATGAAGCTGTGGGGTTTGGGCAGCAATTCCATAATGACCTAGGTCAGTGATGGCGAACCTTTTAGAGACCGAGTGCCCAAACTGCAATCCAAAACCCACTTGGGTGGATGTGGCTCATTGGGTGGGCGTGGCCCATTGGGTGGGCGTGGCTACAGTGATAACAGCAGACTGGGTGGGACTAAAAAGTTTAATCAATCAATTCCAACTTTGTGAGATCTTTTTTTTTCCGCGAGAAGCTGAAGTTGACTGATTGATTGAACCTTTTTTTTTTTTTTTTGGCAACAGAGGCCTAAAGTGAAAAGGTTTTATAAAACGCAGCTGAAGGCCTAGGACTGGGGCGACAGCATGCGTGCCCATAGAGAGGGCTCTGAATGCCACCTCTGGCACCCGTGCCATAGGTTCGCCATCACGGACCTAGGTCCTTGACCCCAGAAATGACAAATTTAACTGCAGTATGCTACACTAAGATGCTCTTCATAACTTGGAATATTGCATAGGGTTTTAGTCACCACAATATAAAAAAGATGTTGAGACACTAGAAACAGAGCAGAGAAGAGCAACAAAGATGATCAGGGGACTGGAGGCTAAAACATATGAAGAACGGTTGCTGGAATTGGGTATGTGTAGTTTAATGAAAAGAAGGACTAGGAGTGACATGATAGCAGTCTTCCAATATTTGAGGGGCTGCCACAAAGAAGAGGAGGGTGTCAACCTATTCTCCAAAGCACCTGAAGGCAGGACAAGAAGCAATGGATGGAAACTAATAAAGGAGAAAAGCAACTAACGGTGAGCTTGCCTCTAGAAGTTGTGGGCGCTCCAATGCTGGAGGTTTTAAAGAAGATATTACACAACAATTTGTCTGAAATGGCATAGGGTTTCCTGCTTGAGCAGAAGGCTGGACTAAAAGACCTCCAAAGTCCCTTCCAATTTGGTGATACTGTTATTCTGTTGACTTATTTTACTTGGCAAGAAGTGTTCCCAAGCAGCAAAATCAGACAATCTTTCTTTCACAGATTTTCTTTCCCACCACTAATAACTCTAAGATATTTAACACAGCCCTTGCTTTGTGTCAAAAAACTGCTGTTTTTTTCATTCTGCAGAAAGCACCTCTTTTTATCCCCATTGCCATTCCCCATCTGGTAAATATTAGCCAGCAAATAATAATTTAAAGTAGAATTTAGCACTGTGTGGACCATTTCAGACGGAATGAGAGAAACCGCTTAATGGGGTCCTTTTCTCTCCCCCCCCCCGTGAAGCTGCTGACACTTTCAGGATCTGAATTAGATATCAGTCGGATGGGATTTCACCCTGCAAAATTTAAATTATCAGAAACTAGGTAAAAAAAATCTCATCTTTTGGCTTTGAATGTTTGCCCATTTTGAAACGTCTCAGTGCGTATCATATTCAGTCGATTGTGGTCAAGCAAGAAAAGCACTAGAGCAGTGATGGCGAACCTTTTAGAGACCGAGTGCCCAAACTGCAACCCAAAACCCACTTATTTATCGCCGGGTGCCAGGTGGGCGTGGCCCACTGGGTGGGCGTGGCTGTGGTGGTCATGGCAGACTGGGTGGGTGTGGTCAAGGTGGGTGTGGTCACCTCGATGTTGCTTATGGGGAGGGATGCCTATGGGGGCCAGGCAGAGTCCGGGGAGATCTAGAGGGTCTCTGGCAGGTGGGGCGGTGGGCAGGAGGCTCGTGCTGCGGGGTGAAGTGAGGGAAGGCGAGGCAGGGCGGGGGTGCCATTGTCGCAGGGCAAGGCGAGGCAGGGGCCGGGGTGGCTGTTGCCTGACACCATCGGCCCCTGCACACAGAGGCGAGCGAGCGCATGGGGGCCGACAGTGTCTGTCAGCATCCATAGCCTGCTGGCCCCTCGACCGTTCAGAAGTTCAGAGAAGCTGCCTCTGAGCTGGACAGACGGCTGACAGCTGAGGAGGCAATGCAGTGGGTCATGCCCGGGAAAAGGAGAGCATGCGAGGCCAGGAGGGATGGGACGGGGGTGAGGGAAACCAGCCATGCTGGGATGCATCTGGCCACGTGGGACCTCAGCGAGTTAGCGGGCGGCTGGTTGAAGAGGGACAGTTGCCATCTCCGGGGCATGGCGCGCGTGCCCACAGAGAGGGCTCCAAGTGCTGCCATAGGTTCGCCCCCACTGCACTAGAGTGTGATTCAGCCTCCCCAAAAGGCTGGTGGCACCTGGTTGCAACACTAGAAGGTAAAGGGGATGAATGACAAATGTTGCACAGCACACCATCATTGGCCAGGCCAGGTATATTGTAAACTGAGATGCCTGTAAAATGGGATCCTTGAGTCATCTTAAAAAGCCTGTTTCCTGAGAATTGTTGCAAATGATGATGATGATGATGATGATGATGATACCTAGTCAACAGAATAACAGAGTTGGAAGGAAACTTGAGGTCTTCTAGTCCAACTCTTGCTCAAGCAAAAGACCGTATGCCATTTCAGATAAATGATTGTCCAATCTCTTCCTAAAAACCACCAGTGATGGAATGCCCACAACTTCTGAAGGAAAGTTGTTTCACTGATTAATTGTTCTAACTGTCAGGACATTTCTCCTTAGTTCTAGGTTGGTCTTCTCCTTGGTTATTAGTTTCCAGCTATTGCTTCTTGTCCTGCCTTCAGGTGCTCTGGAGAATAGCTTGATTCCCTCTTCTTTGTGGCAGTCCCTGAGATATTGGAAGACTGCTATCATATCACCCTTAGTCCTTCTTTTCTCCAGATTAGACATACCCAATTCCTGCAACCGTTCTTCATGTGTTTTAGCCCCCATCCCCTTAATAATTTTTGTCGCTCTTTGCACTCTTTCTAGAGTCTCAACATCTTTTCTATATTGTTCATTCTATCCCTCTGTTGATTTAGCGTAGGATTGCATTAGCATCAAGGACTCCGCAGTTCAACCTTGAGCTGCAAATTCTCTTCTATTGGTAATTATTGCTAAGTTCCCGTCATGGTGACTTTGTATCATGCAATGACATAATCTTGAAGTTAATAGTCTGAATGCAGAGAAGACAGAAATGCATCAGAAATGCTTGTTGAAATCTGATATTACCTGAGTTTTCATGCAAGGTTTAAAATCTGTTTTCAAATGAAATAAAATTTGAAACTGGCCTCACTTGTGAACAAGTGTCTTGGTATTTTGACACTGCTGGGTTGGCCACAGAAATATGGGGTGGGGTGGGGGGATGAGGGGTAGAATCGGGGTTTCATCTGTCTGGTTTCATCTAGGTTTGTTTAACACCCTCTTCCTGGTGTCTTTGGAGTTGGCAAAAGAGCAGTTATGCTAGTTGTATTGAGAAATTACTGGAATCTATGGTAGATATTTTACTGCAAAGTTTAATGGTTAAGATGCAGGCCTTGAAACCAGGAGACAGTGAATTCTAGTCCCACCCTAAGCATGAAAGCCAGCTTGGTGACTTTGGTCCAATCACCAGGAGACAGTGAGTTCTAGTCCCACCTTAGGCATGAAAGCCACTGGGTGACTTTGGTCCAATCACCAGGAGACAGTGAGTTCTAGTCCCGCCTTAGGCGTGAAAGCCACTGGGTGACTTTGGTCCAATCACCAGGAGACTGTGAGTTCTAGTCCCGCCTTAGGCATGAAAGCCACTGGGTGACTTTGGTCCAATCACCAGGAGACTGTGAGTTCTAGTCCCGCCTTAGGCATGAAAGCCACTGGGTGACTTTGGTCCAATCACCAGGAGACTGTGAGTTCTAGTCCCGCCTTAGGCATGAAAGCCACTGGGTGTCTTTGGTCCAATCACCAGGAGGCGGTGAGTTCTAGTCCCACCTTAGGCATGAAAACTGGCCAATCACCAGGAGAGAGTGAGTTCTAGTCCCACCTTTGGCTTGAAAGCTGGCTGAGTGATCTTGGCCACCCACCCTCTCTTAGCTCACCTAACATCACAAGGTTGTTGTTGTGGGTCAAATAGGAGGAGGAAGGAGTATTAATTATGTTCACCATCTTGTGATATTTACAAAAATAATAAAGCTGGGATTAAAAAAAATCAAATAAGTTAAAAAAATGTTTTCCACTATACTTCACCAAACAGCCTTCCCTTGTTCTCCATGTATGTGCACACATTTATGCATGCACACTTACAAATATTACAAGCAGGCATTTATTGAAAATAAGATAACGTGTACTTTTGTCTGCTTGAGCAGTGGGTTGGACTAGAAGACCTCCAAGATCCCCTTCATCTCTGTCATTCTGTTAGTCCTGGGCTCTATGTTTTATGAGTTGTTTTACTACTTATCAAGTCATTAATTTTCAAATGATCCAAGACAATTTGCTTTAAAAAGGAGAAGTGAATTTAGGAGAAATTTTCATTGGGGGAAGAATAATCCTCTTGTAGTTTTTTTTGACTAAGAAGTAGCCAAGGTATGTACATATTTGCACATATTTGTGGACTGTTGTGTCTGCAATTGTCCTACCTTTCACTATTTAATTCTCTGGGGTTTAAATGCCTAGCAAAATCTTAATAGGACATTTCATCTTGTACAGATTTTCAGTTGTTGCCTGCAGCGATCAAACCGGTCAGTCCTAGCGGAGATCAACCCTGACTGCTCTTTAGAAGGTCAGATCCTGAAATTGAAACTCAAGTACTTTGGCCACCTAATGAGAAGGAAGGACTCACTGGAGAAGAGCCTGATGCTGGGAAAGATGGAGGGCAATAGAAGAAGGGGACGACAGAGAATGGGGTGGCTGGATGGAGTCAATGAAGCAGTAGGCGTGAGCTTAAGTGGACTCCAGAAGATGGTAGAGGACAGGAAGGCCTGGAGGAACATTGTCCATGGGGTCACAATGGGTTGCACACGACTACTCAACTAACAACAACCCTTGAGAAAAATCACTGGAGAATTTCCTTTTTTCCCCAGAGAATATTTTGGACATCAACCATGCCATTTCTGTGTCTCCACAAATCGCCTCGAGAATTCAAAAACACTATTTGTGCCCAGCTTTATCAAAAATGCATTAAATTAAAGAAAACGCTTGCAAAACATACAGTATATATATACTGAGGCCCCCCCAAAAAATTCCCTATAATGCACATATTTAGAAATGCAGGCCTGAGGGATCCTGACTGAATTCCCCACTTGCCAATCAATGCCTCTAGGCAATCAGCCTTTCTCAAAAGTGCCCCAAATTTATCAGCAGCAAAATCCCAGGCTGCTTTTCTTCTGACTCAGCTTTGGCCTTAACAGATACCGACCGGAATCACTTGGAAGATATCCGATCAGGTAAACCAAAACACTGATTGGTCAGTTTACAATTTCCTTCCTGGAATCTCGACTCTTGCTCAGGGCATCCCAACTGATTTCGAAACCAGCTTGATCTTCCAGAGGCAACTGAAAAGTCAAGTTCAGATCATGTTACGGAGATCCGAAAAAGTCACTTTGGGTGTATGCATTTATTTCCGTTCATTTACTTCTGTCCTGCCTTTACTGTGTCGAATGTCTATGGAGATTCCCAATCCTCTGGGTTGTCTTATGATTGTCTCAAAGGTGCTTTTTCAAAAGGCAACCGAACTTTTTTTTCTTTTTTTCCTTTGCAAACTTCAGTAGCAGAACTGAAGACACTTCTTGGATGAGAAGGGAAACTTTTTCAAAGAAAAAAAAACACACACCAAAAAGTCCAGTTGCCTTTTGGAAAAGCAGCTTTGGATTTCAATGTGACTATAGAATTACAGGCTGTTTGTCTCTGTTCTACAATAAAAAGGAAGTTTCCTGCCTCTGAGTTACAAAGCTTCCCACGTGGATTTATACCTCCTATACTATCTTCCTGGGCTCCAAGATCACCACAGCCAAGAAATTAAAAGACGCTTGCTCCTGGGGAGGAACGCTATGGCAAATCTAGACAGCATACTAAAAAGCAGAGACATCACCCTGCCAACAAAGGTGCGTATAGTCCAGGCCATGGTTTTCCCAGTTGCAATGTATGGCTGTGGAAGTTGGACCATAAGAAAGGCTGAGCGCAAAAGAATGGAGGCCTTTGAACTATGGTGCTGGAGAAGACTCCTGCGAGTCCCCTGGACTACAAGGCGATCAAACCGGTCAGTCCTAGAGGAGATCAACCCCGACTGCTCTTTAGAAGGTCAGATCCTGAAGTTGAAACTCAAGTACTTTGGCCACCTAATGAGAAGGAAGGACTCACTGGAGAAGAGCCTAATGCTGGGAAAGATGGAGGGCAAGAGAAGAAGGGGACGACAGAGAATGAGGTGGCTGGATGGAGTCCCTGAAGCAGTAGACGTGAGCTTAAAGGGACTCCAGAAGATGGTAGAGGACAGGAAGGCCTGGAGGAACGTTGTCCATGGGGTTGTGATGGGTCGGACACGACTTTGCAGCTAATAACAACAAAGTTCAAGATCCAGAAGGATTTCTAACATGATTACAGAATAACAGAGTTGGAAGGGACCTTGGAGGTCATCTAGTCCACCCCCCTGCTCAAGCAGAAGACCCAACATATTAAGACTAGACCAGCATCTCAGATTCAGACACAATACACAGATTTCATTGACTATATGTACAGTCATTCGTTTAGTGACCGTTCAAAGTTACAACAGCAGGGAAAAAGTAACTTATGACCAATTTTTCACACTTAGGATGCGTGCAGTATCTCCATGGCCACATGATCAAAATCTGGACGCTTGGCAACTGATTCACATTTATGACAATTGCAGTCTCCCAGGGTCACGTGATCCCCTTTTGCGACTTTCAATGGGCGAACCGGATTCACTTAACAACTGTGTTACTGATTTAACAACTGCAGTGATTCACTCAACAAATGTGGCAAGAAAAATGATAAAACTCACTTAACAAATTTCTCACTTAGTAACATCAATTTTGGGCACAATTTTGGGCACAATTGTGGTCGTATGTTGAGGATTACCTGTATTTTTCACTGTAATACCAGCAGAAACCCACCCCCACCCCACCCCCCAAGCCCCACCCCCCACCCAAAAAACAATAACCAGATGAATAAATAAGGAACAAAGGGAGAGAATAATAATTCTGCATTGGGACCAAATGAATTGCAACTCTTTCTAAATAGAATAATGTATCTTCATTGTCTTGAAGACACTGGATGATTAAACGTACAGTAGAACTGTAAATCTAACCCATATCTTTCTTCCTTCTTTGAGAAACTTGGAAAGTTACACAATAGAAAGGCATAAATAAGTTAAATCTTTTCTATTTGAAGCTAGAAATTATGCTGCCTCTGAGGGAAGGAAACACAATGGCAAATAACTTTGCTGGCAATAAATCTTAACAACACCCCTTCTGAGTTTGAAAGGACCTGACACCGTCAAATGAAAAGAATAGACAGCTCCATTTGTTGGGGTTGAAAGAAAGAAAAAAAAAATCAGGGAATTTTTAATATAATTATTACAGATGCCACTCGATCCAGGAGAGCTGCCTTGCTGAAATGAGCTTTGTTTGATATTAATCAAATTTGCCTCCATGCACGGGAGACTAAATTTAACAATTGCATCTGACTGAATCAATCCGTTGTCATTCAAATTCCCTACGAAGATGGATACACGTCTCCTTGCATTATGATTAACGTGTCGAGCGGAAGGGGAAACTTTCCTGGAGAATTAGAAAAATAAGTGCAGCAACTTGAAGAGGTTGTTGGAAATAACCCGAAGCCTGAAGACAAATTGAATGGGAACCCTTGGAAGTGAGAAGAAGGACTAGAGGCGACATGATAGCAGTGTTCCAATATCTCAGGGATTGGAGCTAAAGCATATAAGGAACGGTTGCTGGAATTGGGTACATCTAGTTTAATGAAGAGAAGGACGAGGGGGGACATGATAGCAGTCTTCCAGTATCTCAGGGGCTGCCCCAAAGAAGAGGGAGTCAAGCTCTTCTCCAAAACACCGGAAGGCAGGACAAGAAGCAACGGGTGGAAACTAACCAAGGAGAGAAGCAACCTAGAACTAAGGAGGAATTTCCTGACAGTCAGAACAATTAACCAGTGGAACAACCTGCCTCCAGAAGTTGTGGGTTCTCCATCCATTAAGAAGGCATTGGACAGCCATTTGTCTGAAGTAGTATAGGTCTCTATACTAGAACATTGGATTAGAAGACCTCAGGGTCCCTTTCAACTCTATTATTCTGTTATTCTGTTTTTTTTTCTTTTTTTAAATCCATAATCCCAGTCATAGAATATAGAATAATTCTATAAGAAGGGTTGGAAGTGAGTTGGAGATCTCCTACTTCAACCTCCTGCTCAGGCAGGAGACCCTATACCAGGGGTAGGCAACCTTGGCTCTTTTATGACTTGTGGACTCCCAGAATTCCTGAGCCAGCATGGGGGAACTATGGCCCCTTCAAGACTTGTGGACTTCATCTCCCAGAATTCCTGGGTCAGCATGGCTGGCTCAGGAATTCTGGGAGTTGAAGTCCACGAGTCATAAAAGAGCCAAGGTTGCCAACCCTGCCCTATACCATAGTGGACAAATGGCTGTCCAGTCTCTTCTTGAAGACCTCCAGTGATGGAGCACCCACAACTTCTGGAGGCAAGTCGTTCCACTGATGAATTGTTCTCACTGTCAGGAAATTTCTCCTTATTCTTGGTTGGAGACAATATGTTGGAAATAATTGGTGGAAATACCATGATAGACAAAGGAACCTTCTTGTATAATTTATCGTAGAGGAAGGAAAATGTGCTTTCAAATTTCTGTCAAAGGAGAAGAGAATTTCAGAGAAGTTCTCCAGGGTGAATTATGGCGTTCTTAATTATGGGATATCCCTTATAATACAATCCACTCTCTAGCTTCCTTGACTTCCAAGATGAAGAATTCCTTCCCATAAGACTTTATTTCAATTTTCATGCTAAGGATGGAAGTTGAAGTGATGTCCTTTCAGGAGAAACTCTCCAATTTATATGCCATTTATGTCCAGTTCTAGCACACCATCAGAGCTGATAGATCGGACTGTGATAGAACATAGAATAATAGATTGGAAGGGACCTTGGAGGTCTTCTATTCCAACCCTCTACTTAAGTAGGAGACCCTAAATCAGGGGTGTCCAATTTTGGCAACGTTAAGATTTGTGGATTTCAACTCCCAGAATTCCCCTGTCAGCATGGCTCCTTTTATATTCCTGATGGTCTTAAGCTGTTTCTAAAGATTCCCTTTTAGGGTTTCCTTACTTGTATAAATTCCAGATGTGTAGTCTCCAACTCCCAGCAATGGTTAGGCATCCTGGGAATTCTGGGAACTGGTTCCATATATCTGGAACTTGCTCAGAATGAAAAATTCTGCTTTGTCTAATCCAGGGTTAGGCAACCTTGGCTCTTTTATGACCGGTGGACTTCAACTCCCAGAACTCCTGA
The DNA here is from genome assembly GCF_016545835.1 of Crotalus tigris. Taxonomy (NCBI): domain Eukaryota; kingdom Metazoa; phylum Chordata; class Lepidosauria; order Squamata; family Viperidae; genus Crotalus; species Crotalus tigris. The sequence goes on along the minus strand of NW_024098435.1, from coordinate 79,723 downwards.
GCCAGCATGGGGGAACTATGGCCCCTTCATGACTTGTGGATTTCAACTCCCAGAATTCCTCAGCCAGCATGGGGGAACTATGGCCCCCTTCATGACTTGTGGACTTCAACTTCCAGAACTCCTGAGCCAGCATGGGGGAAACTTTGGCCCCTTCATGACTTGTGGACTTCAACTCCCAGAATTCCTCAGCCCAGCATGGGGGAACTATGGCCCTTTCATGACTTGTGGACTTCAACTCCCAGAATTCCTCAGCCAGCATGGGGGAACTATGGCCCTTTCATGACTTGTGGACATCAACTCCCAGAATTCCTCAGCCAGCATGGGGGAACTATGGCCCCTTCATGACTTGTGGATACTAAAGTCCACAAGTCATAAAAGAGCCAAGGTTGCCTGCCCCTATTCCAGTGGTTCTCAACGTTTGTGTGACGGTGACCCCGTCACACAAACGTTCTGCGCATGCGCGGCCCCGCGCATGCGCGGCGCCGCCCCCTGAGGGGAGAAAATGGCGGATCACCTTCTTTGGCGACCCCCGAAAAATGGTCGATCGACCCCAAATGGGGTCGTGACCCATAGGTTGAGAACCGCTGCCCTATTCTAATGCAACATCCTGTTTTCTGCACTATCCATCAGACACTTTGAAAACGTCTCAAGGAGGATATTTTCTCCAAGAAGTGGGATAAAGAGACACATGGAAGATCATACATTGGTTGCTTTGCCCACCGTTCATGTTTATAATTTTGTTTTAAAGCTGTATAGTTAAAATTTTCAGGTTTTTTTTGGAAGGGCAGGTCAATGGGAGTATATTCTCAATGTCTGCCAAAAAGGAAAAAGGCCTGTATTGAGGAGGATTTTTTTTTTTTTTATGAAGAATTACTGAAATTGTTTCTGCTGAAAGAACCAAGACACTAATTGTAGGGGGGAAAAAACAGGTTTTTAAGCATTCTTGGTTTGGTTGCGGCAATCAAACATTGTAATTTATTAACATATTTGTGGCATGTTTTAAAATAATAAAATATCTTCTATGGAGGACAGGTTCCAGAAACCTGAAACGAAGTTTCAATTTCAAGACAAATTGATCAAGTCTCTCAATTTAGATGAACTTGTTAAATTGAGCTGTTGTGCAGCGTGCTTATTTCAAATTGAATTGACAGCATGATTCAAATCACATTGTCTCACCAAATCAGATCAACAATTCTGATCAAGTTAAAAACAAAAAGGTTTCAGACATCTCCTCAAGTCAGCAGGACTGTAGAAAATTATATGTCAACGTCTCTGTCTGTCTGTCTGTCTGTCTGAATCTGAAACAGTTCCAAGTTCTAAAACTGCTCCTAAACATGATACGCTGGATAAAGACCAACTGAATAAAATTGAGTTCAAATACAGGCAGTCCTCAACTTACGACCACAACTGAGCCCAAAATTTATGTTGCTAAATGAGACAGTTGTCAATAGTGAGTTTTGCCCCATTTTACGACCTTTCTTGCCACAGTTGTTAAGTGAATCACTGCAGTTGTTAAGTTAGTAACACGGTCGTTATGGGAATCGGGCTTCCCCATGGACTTTGCTTGCCAGACGTTTGCAAAAGTTGATCACACGCTCTCGGGATGCTGCAACTGTCATAAGTTCATACCAGTTGCCAAGTGTCTGAATTCTGATCATGTGACCACGGGGATGCTGCAACTGTCGTAAGTTGAAAAACGGTCATAAATCCCTTTTTCCATTGCCTTTGTAACTTTGAACGGTTGCTAAATGAATGGCTGTAACTTGAGGACTACCTGTAAGATTTTAGACCAGCTGAAAGACAGATCAGAGATCGAGGATCCAATCTTTATGGATCTGGAATTCCCCCTGAAAAACCTGTTTGAACAGTTTGCTTATTTTCCAGAATGTTTCTCTGAACTTGGATGGATTTTATAGCTAAGAACTGAGTGCCAACTTTGACAGTTCCTAACTTGGCCAAAATTATATGCATCCTCATTTCAGGAGAGCAGTCAGCTCAATAAAAATAAAAATAAAAATGTAGATATGGGCGCCAGCACGCTTCCAAAGTTGCTTCCAAGAGTTGTAATTTTTAATGCGACTAAATAGACAGGGATCAAATAACGCAGACAGAACAAAGCTTTGAAGGGAAGGTTTGATTTCATGGACATCCCGTAAAAATAAAGCTCCAGATTCAAGAGGCGTTATCCTTTGAAGGACCGAAACAGTACAGCTGCAGTACTTCCAAGAAAATTCTCAAAGGACTTCTATAAGCAGGCCTCTTTCCACCAGGTCAGGCATAATATTCAAAACATATTTCATTCTAAGAAACCTTTAGAAAGTCAGGAAAAGGGAGAGTTGCAGGCAGGTGCTGTGTTTGCATTTTTGGCACGGTCTGAAGCATCTTTTCTGAATTTGCTGATAGTTTCCCACCCCCCACCCCCACAATTTTCTTGGTTCTTTTCTCAATCTATTCCAATGTAAGCGAGTTTCAGCCTGAATCTTTCTTATGGCATCCAGAACTGGATTAAAACTTGAAATGCAGTCTAAACAAAGCAGACTGGAAATGCTACGTCTCGTGATTTGGCTTTATGTTTCTCTTGATTCAGAAAAGAATAGAATAGAGCTGGAAGGGACTTTGGAGGTCTTCTAGTCCAACCCCCTGCTCAAGCAGGAGAACCTATACCATTTCAGACAAATGGCTGTCTAGTCTCTTAAAAATCTCCAGTGATGGAGCACCCACAATTTCTGGTGGCAAGCTGTTCCACTGGTTAATTGTCCTCAATGTTAGGAAGTTTCTCCTTAATTCCAGTTTGCTTCTCTCTTTGGTCAGTTTCCATCCATTGTTTCTTGTCTTGCCCTCTGGGGCTTTGGAGAATAGTTTGATGCCCTCTTCTTTGTGGCAACCTCTCAAATACTAGAATTCTGCTATCGTGTCACCTCTATTTCTTCTTTTCTTTAGACTAGCCAAACCCAAGTCCTTTTTTTAAGACTAGCCAAATCCAAGTTCTTCATATGTGTTAGTCTCCAGGCCTTTGATCATCTTAATTGCTCTTCTCTGAACTTTTTCCAGCATCTTTCTTTCAGTTTTGCACATGTGTGGGTTAAGATGGAAAGACAGATGGAAACTAATAAGGAGAGAAGCAACCTAACACTAAGGAGAAATTTCCTGACAGTTAGAACAGTTAATCAGTGGAATTACTTGCCTCCAGAAGTTGTGGAATGCTCCAACACTGGAGGTTTTTAGAAGAGACTGGACAATTGTTTGTCTGAAATGTTATAGGCCAGGGTCTCCTGTTTCAGCAGGGGGTTGGACTAGAAGACCTCTAAGCTCCCTTCCTACTTCGTTCATCTGTTAAGAAGAAGGGTCTTCTTGGTTGTTGTAACTGGCTTGTACAAATAGGAGGGAGACACAATTTCCATCTGATCCTGTTGCATCCACAAAATGGTGTATTTTATGATGATGATGATGATGTGTTGCATAGTTAGCCAGATGATCAGACTTGATTTGGCATTTTTCTCTACATTTTGAATCCTTCCCAAGGACCTGGGATAGCCAGATGTTCTTGTTTGATATTCTTCAAGGTGTCATCACAGGACGTCAGCTGTTCCAAGTAAAGCTGCCTTTGGCAATTGACTGATGGTGAATTTGTCAATGCCAATGGTGTTCAAGTGGTGCTCCAGTTGTTTTGGGATTGCACCCAAGGAGCCTATGACTATTGGTATTACCCTTGCTTGCCTTTGCCACAGTCATTCTATTTCTGTTTGTAGGTCTTCGTATTTTGTTATCATCTCCAGTTCTGTCTCGTCTATTCTGCTGTCTTCGTGTACTGCCACGTCCACTATTCAGACTTTTTTTAAAATCTTTCTTATTGACAATTTTTAAATCTAGAGATATTATCATTTTATTATTACAACAGGTGTTTGGTATTCATGGCATCTGTTTGCCAGAAGAGATTCCCACAACCAGAATAACAGAATAACAGAGTTGGAAGAGACCTGGGAGGTCATCTAGTCCAACCCCCCACTCAAGCAGGAAACACTATACACTTCACACAAATGGCTGTCCAGTCTCTTCTTAAAAACTTCCAGTGTTGGAGTATTCACCGCTTCTGGAGGCAGGTTGTTCCACTGATTAATTGTTCTCACTGTCAGGAAGTTTCTCCTTAGTTCTAGGTTGCTTCTCTCCTTGGTTAGTTTCCATCCATTGCTTCTTGTCCTGCCTTCAGGCGCTTCGGAGAATAGCTTGACTCCCTCTTCTTTGTGGCAACCCCTGAGATATTGGAACACTGCTATCATGTCCCCCTCGTCCTTCCTTTCATTAAACTAGACATACCCAATTCCTGCAACCGTTCTTTGTATGTTCTCCAGTCCTCCAGTAGATGTTCTTATTTCTGTCCAGTGAAGTGCTTTTAATCTGATGAGCTTTTTATTCTTGGCAGGATATATTGTTGGATATGTGGTTTCCCTGTCCTTGGAAACCATATCTACTCCCTTATTCACTCAGCAGGGTGCTTCTGCATTCCAAGTCTCAAATTTCCCCAGGAACACCCCAAGTCTTTAGAATCCTTTCCAACTTCCTTTGCTTTCCTTCCTCGTTGCTTCTGAGGTTTAAATGCTGGCAACTCATCACTGTATTCCTCTTTATCCTGTCTCAACTCATCACATTTTCTCCTTAACTGTTTGAGCTGTGGGAATATGGTTTCTTGGCAAGATCACTCAGTTCTGCACAGCTGGCTTTAGAAGTTAGCTACGACTTTTACCCCATTTTTTTTTAGTTTGTCACTATTGTTATTTTAGTTAAGTTTTTAGTGGAGGGAGACAAAACTCAGGCAGTCTCCTGCAGCTATTACCTTCACAACGCTTCTGGCATGCAGGGAGATACAGGTAGTCCTCAATTTACGACCACAGCGGAGCTCAAAATTTCTGTGGCTAAGTGAGACAGATGTTAAGTGGATTTTGGCCCATTTTACGACCTTCTTGCCACAGTTGTTAAGGGAATCCCTGCAGTTGTTAAGTTCATAACTCAGTTGTTAAGTGAATCTAGATTCCCCATTGACTTTGCTTGTCAGAAGGTCGCAAAAGGGGATCATGTGACCCCTAGGGACACTGCAACTGTTCTACCCGTGTTTTCCCAAAAATAAGACCGGGTAATTTTTTTTTTTTTTTTGCCTCCAAAAGGCACCAGGTCTTATTTTCGGGGTAGGCCTTACCTCACCTCCGGCACCGACAGCCCCACCCAGCCGGTCCACTTCTTCTGGGCCCGAAGTTCTGCAGCTGCATTCGGGCCTGGATTTTGCAGTCAGGCCTCTCCAGAAGGCCTAAGCAGCCGAGTACCGAGCTATGGATTCAGTCCATAGCTTGGAGCTCAGCTGCTGAGGTCTTGCAGAATCGAGATACAGATTGAATCCATAGCTTGGTTCTTGGCTGCAGAGGCCTTCTGGAAAGCCCTGTGATTGAGAAATGCAGGCCTGGCTGCAGAAGAGGCCTCAGAAGAAGAAGTGAGCCGGTGAGGAGAGGCCTGGCTGGAAGGTAAGTGGGTGTGGGGCGGGTAGGGCAGCTCCACACTCCCTACCCCCACCCTAGTTTGATTTTTAGTTGTGTGCCTTCCCCCAAAACTAGGGCTTATTTTTGAGATAGGGCTTATATTAGACCCATCCCCCAAAACCTGTGACTGCAAGATAAGGGAGGGGTTTAGCAAGAAAAGTTACATGCCAGCAAGAGGAATTCAGATTCTGGCATCTAACTTTTCTTGCTAAACCCCTCCCTTATCTTGCAGTCACAAGTCACATCTTCCAATTAGCCCAGAGGGCAGAGATTCACTTCTGTTCCTTTTCCCTGGCTTTTGTTATTTCCCCTCTCTTTTCTGTGTCATCTGAATTAACTCTAAAAATACCAGACAGTTCTGCATATTTTGTCAAAGCAAGAATATTCAATATTAACAACGTTGACAGAAACCTTGTCTTCATCTACTCCAGAATGACTCTGCATGATGCAAGGAAGACTGCTGTGGGAGCATTAAACAGGGATATGCAAACTTTCAGTGATAGCCAATTTTGTGCAGTGGTTAAAGCACAAAGCGCGAAGCCTGGAAACGGTGAGTTCCTTTCTCTTAGCCCTAGCCAAAAAAAAAAAAAATCAATAGAATGCCATTTCAACAATTCCAAATACAAAATAAAACTACAAAAAAAAACCCTTGCAAAGAGTTTTTCTATGCAGTTGCCAGGAGTCAAAAAGGCAAAATTGGATCACATGATCCCAGGACACTGCAACCATCATCAGTACATGTCAGTTGCCAAGCTTCTGAATGTTGATCACGTGGCCACTGGGATGCTGCAACGGTCATGAATGTGTAAAACGGTCATAAATCTCTTTTTTTCAACGCCGTTATAACTTCGAACGGTCACGAAACCAGTAGTCGTAAGTTGAGGGCTTCCTGTCCTTGTTTTTTGAAAAATGGAATTTAAATGCAGACTGTATGCCTCCGCAGCTCAATGGAAGAGAGAATAAATCAGTTGATTGCTGAATATCTTTTTTTTTTAACAACCAACACTGAAAGTCTATCGTTGCATTGTGTTTAAGTCTCCTTAGTCATAAGTTTCAGTGACTGGGCAGCAGTCCTTAAGAAGGCCACGGTGAGCCATTTTACCCCATTCTTGTTTTAATAAGTTGCACATTGAGCAAATAGGCCTGGGGGAAGATTTGGAGGAAGCTGCCAAATCGGGGGAAGATTTTTGTCAGTCAATCTGAATCGTAACTAATACATTTAGCTTATTACCTTGTGAGCTAAGAGGGAACAATGAACTGGGGAATGACACCCGTGTCTCGTCTCCTCAACCCTTTCCTCCAAATAATACTTGGCTCTGTCAAAACCCAGCAAGGTAAAATACAATTAAGGGAGAAGAGGGTAGGAGCAAATCTGCCTGTCAGCCTGCATGATTTTTTTGGTCTCTGCCAAACGAAAAACAAGCCAGACACTGGTTCGAACAAGGGAGATGTGCTTTCCCTCTATAATAAAGATGCAATCCAGGCAGAAGAAAAAAAAACTACTGAAAGTCACCTCCTGTTGTGGTCAGCGTGACATCTCTGTTCTGCTCACTAATTCAGCAGAAAATGTCAAGCTGGTGTTAATTCAAAAAAGACCCTGGAGATTAGATTGCTTTTGACAGCTTCTTGCTGGCAGCCAAACAGGAAACGGCTTCTCTCTACTGCGTTGTGTCTCTATGGCCCACTCATCCAGAGTACCTTCAGCAGCTCAGGATCTGCTAGGAGGGACAGGACAGCAGTATTCCAGTATTTGAGAGGCTGCCACAAAGAAGAGGGGGTCAACTTATTCTCCAAAGGAGGCAGGACAAGAAACAACGGATGGAAACTAACCAAGGAGAGAAGCAACCTGGAATTAAAGAGAAGCTTCCTAACAGTGAGGACAATTAACCAGTGGAACAGCTTGCCACCAGAAGTTGTGAGTGCTTCATCCCTGGAGGCTTTTAAGAAGAGACTGGACAACCATTTGTCTGAAAAGCTATAGGGTTTCCTGCTTGAGCAGGGGGTTGGACTAGAAGACCTCCAAGGTCCCTTCCAGCTTTATTTTGATTTCAACCATACTGCACTGAAAGAGAGATGATGTCAAGCACCAGGGAAATCAGGAGATTCAGGAAGTTCAAAAGAGTATAACGGTATCTTGCTCAATAGTACCTTGCTCAATAGAAGCAACTGAGAGAGGGACCTCGGAGTCCTAGCAGACAATCACCTAAATAGGAGGCAGCTGTGTGCTGCAGCTGCCAAAAAAGCCAACACAGTGCTAGGCTGCATTAACAGAGGGACAGAATCAAGATCACCTGAAGTGTTAATACCACTTTACAAGGCCTTGGTAAAGCCACACTTGGAATACTGCATCCAGTTTTGGTCACCACGATGTAAAAAAGATGTTGAGACTCTAGAAAGAGTACAGAGAAGAGCAACAAAGATGATTAGGGAACTGGAGGCTAAAACATATAAGGAACGGTTGCTAGAATTGGGTATGTCTAGTTTAACAAAGAGAAGGACAAGGGGGGACATGATAGCAGTATTCCAATATCTCAGGGGCTGCCATAAAGAAGAGGGAATTAAGCTATTTTCCAAAGCACCTGAAGGCAGGACAAGAAGCAACGGGTGGAAACTAATCAAGGAGAGAAGCAACCTAGAACTAAGGACAAACTTCCTGACAGTGAGAACAATTAATCAGTGGAACAGCTTGCCTCCAGAAGCAGTAAATGCTCCAACACTGGAAGTTTTTAAGAAGAGACTGGACAGCCATTTGTCCAAAATGGTATAGGGTTTTCTGCCTGAGCAGGGGATTGGACTAGATGACCTCCAAGGTCCCTGCCAACTTTACTATTACTATTATTACTATTATTATTATTATTATTTATTGCATGCTTAAGCTGTGCAATGCAAGAATCTGGCCAACTAACAATCAAGAGAAATGAGCAGGAGATAAACGAGGCATTCAGGATGGGCTGGACTTAGATCTCTTGCAGGCACACACACAAACTCGTGACTTATGACACATTTGACCCCTCCCTTAGCCTCTGCCAGGTCATCTACTGTTCAAAGTTATGAGCAACCTGAAAGAAGGACTCACTACCCAGATTCGAAGTTCTGATGGTTGGGAACCCTGTGTGGTCATGTGACTGAACATCAGGCGCTCAGCAACCAGGTCTCGTTTAGACACTGCAGTTGTTAAGGGAATGACCTGATTGTAAGCCGATTAAATTTCCCCCATTGACCTTGCTTGTTGGAAGCCAGCTGGAAAGGTTGCAAATGGTGATTACATGACTCTGGACTCACTAGCACTGATGATGTTACCTAGCTGGGTAATGAAATGTCTGCAAGAAAACAACCAAGCTCAGAGAGCACCAAGGACCCCACCTCCTCCTCCACCTCCTCCTCCACCTCCTCCTCCTCCTCCTCCTCCACAAACTCCATTCCCTTCTAGCACTGATGATGTTACCTAGTTGGGTCATGAAACGTCTGCAAGAAAACAACCAAGCTCAGAGAGCATCAAGGGCCCCACAGTCTTCCTCCTCCTCCTCCTCCTCTTCTTCCTCCTCAATCAATGAAGGAAGCCAGTTTCGCTTAACGACCGCATGATCCACTTCACAACTGTAGTGACTCGCTTAACTGCAGTTGCAAAAAATATTTTTGCAAAAAATATTTTTGCAACTCATTTAACCACTGAGCAGAGGAAAATTTTGGGCTCAGTTGTGGTCATACGTCGAGGACCACCTGTCCATTGTTGCCTCAGTGGCCCCAAAGATTCTTTTTCAGTAAGCAACTGGACTTTGTATTGTCCTGAAGACGTTTCGCTTCTCATCCAAGAAGCTTCTTCTGCTCCACCGTTCAATCAGAGCTGAGGAAGCTTCTTGGGATGAGGATCGAAACATCTTCAAAAAAAAAACAAAGTCCAGTTGCCTCTTGAAAAAGCACCTTGGGGACAACCATGACATAGATGACTGAGAATCTCCAGAGATAAATTTTACTAATTCTTTTTCTTTTCTTTTTGCATTGTTTGACCTACTTCTTCTTCTTCTTGTGCCATATCCGTTATCGGATGTTGGCGATCATGTTGGCAATCCTGTTTTTATCAGCAGCCGCATGAAAAAGTGCTGCTGAGTTTTGTCCAAACCAGTCCCTTAGATTTTGAAGCCACGATGTTCTTCTTCTGCCTGGACCTCGTTTGTTTTCGATCTTTCCCTGGAGGATTAAATGGAGAATGCCGTATTTTTCTGGGTGTCGCATCACATGTCCGAAATATTCTAATTTTCATTTTTTAATTGTTTTGATGATTTCCCTAGGCTTTCCCGGGCGGCTTATCGCCTCCTCATTTCTGATCTTGTCAACCCAGCTTCTACGTAACAGCCGCCTGTAAATCCACCTTTCAAATGCTTCTAGTCTCTTCAGGTGGCCTTCTGCCAGAGACCAACTCTCTACTCCATAGAGCAGGATAGAAAAAATATAGCATCTGACAAGCCTGATTTTCAGTCTTAGGCTTATGTCCTGACTGTTTGACCTACACAGCCCAAAAAAGTTTGCATATACACTCCTACGAATGTTTGTCATTCTAACGTGCCTTTTTCTATTTGCTTTCTAGAATACCAGTATTCTGGAGGAACAGTCCTGTGCAACAAAGATGATTAGGGGACTGGAAGCTAAAACATATAAGGAACGGTTGCTAGAATTGGGTATGTCTAGTTTAACGAAGAGAAGGACAAGGGGGGACATGATAGCAGTATTCCAATATCTCAGGGGCTGCCATAAAGAAGAGGGAATTAAGCTATTTTCCAAAGCACCTGAAGGCAGGACAAGAAGCAACGGGTGGAAACTAATCAAGGAGAGAAGCAACCTAGAACTAAGGAGAAACTTCCTGACAGTGAGAACAATTAATCAGTGGAACAACTTGCCTCCAGAAGAAGTGTGAATGCTCCAACACTGGAAGTTTTTAAGAAGAGACTGGACAGCCATTTGTCTGAAATGGTATAGGGTTTCCTGCCTGAGCAGGGGGTTGGACTAAATGACCTCCAAGGTCCCTTCCAACTTTACTATTATTATTATTATTATTACGATCATCGCACAGTCAGCCAGATGTTCAGACTGGATTTGGCATTTTGTCTACCTATCGAGTCCTTACCCAGGACCTGGGATAGGCAGATGTGGATGTTTGATGGTATTACAGATATCGTCGCAGGATGGAAGCAGTTCCTAATAAGGCCGCCTTTTGCAATTGACTAATAGCGAATTTGTCAATGCCAATGGTGTTCAAGTGGTGCTCCAGTTGTTTTGGGATTGCACCCAAGGAGCCTATGACTATTGGTACTACCCTTGCTTGCTTTTGCCACAGTCTTTCTATTTCTATTTGTAGGTCTTTGTATTTTGTTATCTTCTCCAGTTCTTTCTCTTCTATTCTGCTATCTCCAGGCACTGCCACGTCCACTATCCAGACTTTTTTGTCTTTCTTATCGACAATTGTTAAGTCTGGGGTGTTATGTTGCAGGTGCTTGTCTGTTTGAATTCTGAAGTCCCAGAGCAGTTTAATTTTATCATTTTCTATGACTCTCTATTTTATGATCCCACCAGTTTTTGCTTACAGGCAAATGATATTTTTTGCAGATCTTCCAATGCACCATTGTTGCTACTTTGTCATGCCGCTGCTTGTAATCAGTCTGTGCAATCTTGCAACAGCTTACCAAGTGGTCCACTGTTTCTTTAGCTTCTTTGCATAGGCGGCACTTACTGTCTGTTGCTGTCTTCTCAATTTTGACTTTGTATGCATTTGTCCTTAAGGCTTGGTCTTGTGCAGCCAGAATTAGTCCCTCGGTCTCTTTCTTCAATTTTCCTGCTCTTAGCCATTGCCAGGTTTTATTATTATCTGCTTTCCCAGCTATTTTTTTCATGTATTGGCCATGTAGTGCTTTGTCTTCCCATGCCTCTATTCTGTTCTTCATTTGGTCTTTCTTGTAGGCCAGTTTGGTCTCTCCAGTAGTCAGTAAGCCTTCCTGATATACTAATTTCAGTGCATCTTCATCATTGTTCTTCAGATATTCTTCCAAAGCCATTTTTTCTTCTTCAACCATCTGATGTACTTGTAGCATTCCACGCCCACCTATTTGCCTTGGTAGATAAAGTCTATAAAAGGCACTGCGTGGATGAAGGGCATTATTATTATTATTATTATTTGCTGTCGACAGTCACAACCCCTGCCTGTGTTCTTGTCCATATGTTTGCATAGGAAACAGGAGAGAGCTCGATAGATAAAAGGCAATTGATTCATAACAATATTTTATGCCCACTTTGCAAAACAGGAAGCCCTGTTTCCCCACTGGGGGTTAAATGATCTAAATGGCAGATGCAGGGGTGTGTGTGTGTGTGTGTATGTGTGTGTGTGTGTGTGTGTGAGAGAGAGAGAGAGAGAGAGAGAGAGAGAGAGAGAATGAACTATCACTCCGGAAAAGCAGCAAAGTGCTTTACCTGCCTTTTGTTGGGATTAAAAAGGAGGCATTTGAAATATAAGGAACACATGGGGGAAACATCTTAGCCTAGCTCCCTGCATCTCTCATCCTGGTTATAATGAGGTGAGCTCTTTAGGCAGAGGGGGAAAAAAATAGGCTGTCTCCATTGCCTCTGCTTGTTGATAGGAAATGAATGGGATGAAGCCAGTGCTAGAAATAATTGTGTATGCTAATTTGGCGCACTTAATTAGCATAATTAGCATGTCCATTTGCATATAATGAAAATCAGGCTGCTAGCGCTGGGGATAGTGTGGCTGAGATGTAGAGGGCAAGGAGGTTAGAGAAATCCCAGCGCAATATCGCAGCCGGAAGAACGCCTTGTAATGGCTTAGCCAAATGTAATTTGCAATGATGCACTCTTTATTAGAATGTGCAGACTTGCAACTTCGGTGCACAAAATAAAATAAAATAAAATAAAATAAAAATAAAAATCGCATTTCTCTGGGATTCACTGGATCTCACGTGAAGCTCTTTCGACAAGCTAGTTTTGGCAGAAACATGGACGGCGACATTTTGCGAGAAGGAAGTGTCACATCGCCAGATTTTTATGTCCCTTTCTAGCCTAAAGAAATATGAAAAGCCTCGTCCAAACTCCTGTAGAAAAAGAATACACATTCTAAATATGCCTTAGTTAAGCAAAAAAAAAAAAAACCGAAAAATGAAAAATAGGACGACACACATTTTGTAGGGAAAGTCACTTAGACAAAATTCAGAAACCCTCTAGATCAGTGGTTCTCAACCTGTGGGTCGGGACCCCATTTGGGGTCGAACGGCCATTTCACGGGGGTCGCCAAACAACGCAGTCCGCCATTTTTTTCCCCCTTTTCCTTAGCTGTGCTACTCCCTTTTATTCTATTGGCTTTTGAAAGCCAATAGACTCTCTTGAATAGAGTCTAATTCTATTGGCTTTCAAAAGCCAATAGGAATTGTCCAGGCTGTCTCTGCCCTGCTGAGCCCGCCAAAAGTCCCATTCTGCAAACGGTGCTGCACCAGTTGAGTAGTCCTCGACTTACGACCGGTTGAATAGTCCTCGACTTACGACCGGTTGGGGGTCGCGGCATTAAAAAGGTTGAGAACCACTGCTCTAGATTTAAGCAGCCGAACTCTTAGCATTCTTCCAATATTTGAGAGGCTGCCACAAAGAAAAGGAAGTCAACCTATTCTCCAAAGCACCTGAAGGCAGGGCAAGAAGCAATGGATGGAAACTAATCAAGGCGATGATCAACCTAGAATTTAGGAGAAATTTACTGACAGTGAGAACAGTTAATCAATGGAATGACTTGTGGGTACTCCAACAATGGAGGATTTTAAGAAGAGATTGGTGTCCGGAATGGTATAGGGTTTCCTGCCTGAGCAGAGGGTTGGACAAGATGACCTCCAAGGTCCCTTCCAACTCTGTTATTCTATTACATGTATTAATATCTATTCATAATCTACGTTACTTGGTTGCCTGAACCACATTATTCCACCATTCGGTTTACAATGGGCAAACCTACGTTTTCTCCATGTAATATTCAAATTCAGTTCTTCATTTTTTTTTCTTTTTTCTCCTTGCTCTACTCTTCTAACATTGTTTACCTCAAGAGAAAAGCAATCAGATAACTTGGATACCCTCCAGTTAGGATTTGTGAGTTTTACCATGTAGGAAACTATTACCCAAATAATTAATTATCCCCACTCATTATTATGACACATATCCCCAAATGTTTTAAGCTTTGCTTTTGGGGCTTTCATTAGAGTTTAATTTTTAAAAGTATGTCAATAACGCTATCCGAAAGCTAATAGCTTTAAGTTGCAGTATAGATTCAGGCTGCGCATTATGGAAGAATCACTTAAGTATATGAATTATTGAGTAACGGATTGTCCAGCTGATGCCTGCATCCACAGTACAAATTCCATTTGTGAAGATATTCTACCCCTGAATTTGAACCCTAAATAAAAATGGTATTTTACATTTGGCCTGCTTTAAGATGTTTTGCATAAGGTAAACACGATTCGTCAAAGTTTGCCGGATTTCAAATTTTACTGATTGTCCCAAAGGTGCTTTTTCAAGAAGCAACTGGACTTCCTTGTTTGGCATGTCATCCAAGAAGCTTCTTCAGTTCTGATTGAATGGTGGAGGATGGAAGGATCGACATTCCTTGCAGTCATCTGGTTGTTAGTACTCCCTCTGAGAATCGTTGAGGCCACTTGGAGGTTTATCTGTGCCCTCAGGGTCTCCTGAATAGTGCAAATGGGTGTGGAGCCTTCTTGGCCTCCAAGTGGCCTCAACGGCTCTCAGAGAGAGTGCTAACGACCAGCTTCTGCAAGGAATATAAATCCTTCCATTCTCCACTATTTAGTCAGAACGGAAGAAGCTTCTTGGATGAGAAGTGAAATGCCTTCAAGGAAAAACAAAGAAAAAGTACCTTTGGGATAACCATGACTGAGAAGCAGCTTCTTCTTCTTCTTCTTCTTCTTCTTCTTCTTCTTCTTCTTCTTCTTCTTCTTCTTCTTCTTCTTCTTCTTCTTCTTCTTCTTCTTCTTCTTCTCCTCCTCCTCCTCCTCCCCCTCCTCCCCCTCCCTCTTCCTTCCTTCTTCCTTCTTTCTTCCTCCCTCCCTCCTCCCTTCTTCTTCCTTCCTCCTTCTTCCATCTTCTTCTCATTGTTTGACCTACAGTATGCAGCCAAAAAAGTCTCTCTCTCTCTCTCTCTCTCTCTCTCTCTCTCTCTCTCTCTATATATATATATATATATATATATATATATATATATATATATATACTCGTACGTCATTCTAACGTGCCTTTTTCTATTTGCTTTCTAGAATACTAGTATTTAGCAAATATGTCTGTCATCCCCACTTATTTGAATACACTTTATATGCATTTTTATTCTATATGTACTCGGGGCATGGTTTTCCCTAACGTATACATTTGGTGGTTTATGTTTTAGGTTGTCAAGTATACTAAAATATACTGACATTTAACCATTGTGCATGTACTAATTGATGATATGCTTTCAAGTCAGTGTCGACTCCACATAGAACCACATAGATAGACTTTCTCCAGATGATATAAATACATATTTCTGTATTTTGGGAAGACTGGATCTTCAGAAAAATCCACTCTCTCTTTCACATACACTTACAAATGAGAATAATTTTTCACATTGATCACAATTGCAGCATCCCCATGGTCACATGATCAGAATTCAGACAGTTGGCAACTGGCATGTACCTATGCTGTATCCTGGGGTCATGTGATCAACTTTTGCAACCTTGTGACAAGCAAAGCCAATGGGGAAGCCGGATTCTCTTAACAACCATATTACTAACTTAACAACTGCAATGAATCACTTAACAGCTGTGGCAAGAAGGATCAATAAGGTGAACAAGTAAAATCAGCAATAAACTAAACAAAGAGAAAGGAAAGAAAGAAAGAAAGAAAGAAAGAAGGAAGGAAGGAAGAAGAAAGAAAGAAAGAAAGAAAGAAAAAGAAAGAAAGAAAGAAAGAAAGAAAGAAAGAAAGAAAGAAAGCAAGCAGAGAGAGGGAATAAAATTATCTTTACATAATACATATCTATCAAACATTAAACACTGAAACATTTCTAGATTAAAAAAAGTCAGTGATAATGCTCTATTGTTATAAAATGTCATGATATCTGTGCCAAAGAGAAATCTATTGTCTCATCTTTTGATTAGGAGATAAAATTGCTTTTTAAAAAATAGAGCAATTACATATCTCATGAATCTGTTGGAAGATAGAGAATAAAACTATTTTTCCAATTTCTCAAATTAATTCTCAAAGAAATAGACTAGACTAGAAAATAATAGAACAGAACAGAACAGAATAGAAAGAATAGAATAGAACAACAGAGCTGGAAGGGACTTTGGAGGTCTTCTAGTCCAACCCCCTGCTCTGGCAGGATACAGGTAGTCCTCGAGGTATGGATCTTGCTTGTCATGGTCGTAACTCATGACAGTTGTAAAACGTGTCGGTCATTTGACAGACCCGATTTTATGACCTTTTTGGGGGTGGTTGTTAAGCAAATCAATGGTTCGTAATGGCGGTGATTTTGCCAAAAACTGGAAGTAAATATTGGATCAGCAGTGGGCAACCTCTTTGTGGCCTTCCAGTTGTTGCTCGTAACAGGCCATTTTTGTAAAACCTACTAAAACAATGCACAACATTTTAGCAAACTTTACAACAAAAAATAGGCAACTTTAAAAAACAAACAAACTACATACATGCATGCTATCCCTTTAATAACCCACAATCAGGTCTCAAACAACCCAGATGGCGGCGATGCAATAAATGGCAGCGATGCAATAAACCAGCATTCTCTTTTGTAACACACCAGTGGTTAGAATGTAGTATTGCAGGCAAATTCTACCCACTGCCAGGAGTTCAATCCCAATCTGTTCAAAGTTGACTCAGCTTTCCATTCTTCCTATTTTGGTAAAATGAGGACCCGGATTGTTGGGGGTAATATGCTGAATCTGTAAACTGCTTAGAGACAGCTGTAAAGCACTATGAAGTGGTATATACTGTAAATGTGAGGGCTATTTCTATTGCTATTTTCTGATTTAGTTCCCCTCATACCTCGGCACTCGACTGCCTCAAAACTCATCAAAATCAGTATTTGACATGTTTTGAAGCAGAAATCTTGCCCTGGTGCTCGTCTTTCTCCTGGTAGTCAACATGCAAGGAAGAACTTGCTGATGTCCTGCCGAAATAATGGATCATGTGGTAAGTCATGTGGTTTTTCTCAGTACCCATCGGTTTTAGCATTCGGCGCTTCTTCCAGAACGAATTATCGACAAGGACTGAGGTACCACTGTATTTATTCATTGTTCTTTCTTCCATTCAATTGCGTCCAATTCTCAGATACCTCCTGAACAAATCCCTGGAATTTTCTTGACAAGGTTTTTTTCCTTCAGGATTGGTTTGCCATTGTCTCATTCTTAGGGCTGAGAAAAAGTGACGGGCTCAAGGTCACCCTGCCAGCTTTGTGCCTAAGATAGGACTAGAACTCACAGTCTCCCAGTTTCATCACTACACCGATTTGGCGCGTCAGCAAGTCCTTTCAAAACTGCTCTGTGACAGCCAACTTGTTCTATTCAGCATCCATGGCAAATAATGAAAAAAAGTGTTGTATACACACAAGTTCTGTGCCGCTCTTGTTTGAGTTTTGCAAAATTCTCAGTTTGCCATTGCTCTCCTAGTAGACTCCCCAAAGAATGCTCTAAATCAGTGTTTCTCAGATTTGGCATCTTTAAGACGTGTGGACTTCATCTCTCAGAATTCCCCAGCTGAAATCTACATGTCTTAAAGAAGCCAAGTTTGAGAAGCACAGATTCTGAATCCAGAAAACGTTGGCCAAGTATGACTACACCTGCTGAGACACTTGCAAATAGGCAGATTGTCAATTTGGAATTTGCTTGAAATTAAACATTGACTGCCTGCGTGCGTATGTGGATGCATTCCCATGGAGAGAAGTTTTAAGAAAAGAATGGACAACACTCCAGGGAGTCCTTGACCTACGACTACAACGGAGCCCAAAATTTATGTTGCTAAGTGAGACAGTTGTTCAGTGAATGTTGCCCCACTTTGTGACCTGTCTTGCCACACTTATTACTGCGGTGAATCGCTGCGGTTGTTAAGTGAATCTGGCTTCCCCATTGATTTTGCTTTAATAATAATTTTCCATCCTGCGATGATATCTGTAATACCACCAAACATCCACATCTGCCTATCCTGGGTCCTTGGTAAGGACTCGATAGGTAGACAAAATGCCAAATCCAGTCTGAACATCTGGCTGACTGTACGATGAATAGTAATAATAATAATAATAATAATAATAATAATAATAATAATAATAATAATAATAAAGTTGGAAGGGACCTTGGAGGTCATCTAGTCCAACCCCCTGCTCAATCAGGAAACCCTATACCATTTCGGACAAATGGCTGTCCAGTCTCTTCTTGAAAACTTCCAGTGTTGGAGCATTCACCGCTTCTGGAGGCAGGTTGTTCCACTGGCTCCAGAAGTCATAAACATGAATCACTTGCCAAGCATTTGAACTTTGTTCTTGTGACCATGGGGATGCTGCAATGGTCATAAGTGTGAAAAACAGTCGTAAGTCACTTTTTTCAGTGATATTGTGACTTTTCAAGCCCCCAATTCTCTCATTTTTGCATTAGCTTAGAACGTTTCAAAGATACACATCAACAATCTGAGATTTTGTTCAGTTTTCAGCAGCAAGCACTTCTTTCCTCAACATGTGGCCATTTAGATACAATTCTCTTGAACCCAGAACTCCATTATGGACTTTGTAAAAACAATGAACTCCAGAGGATACCTGGTGTATAGGTTTGGAAAGGGACTGCTTTCATAGCAGTAGAATTTAGACTTATATGTCACTTCATGGCACTTTACAGCCCTCTCTAAGCAGTTTACAGAGTCAGCATATTTGCCCCCAATGATCTGGGTCCTCATTTTAACGACCTTGGAAGGATGGAAGGCTGAGTCAACCCTGAGCCCCATCAGGATCGAACACCTGGCAGTTGGCAGAATTAGGCTACAATGTCCATTCTAACCACTTTGGCAGAGGGAGGAAGGAAGGGAGGGAGGGAGGGAGGGAGGGAGGGAGGGAGGGAGGGAGAGAGGGAGAGAGAGGGGGAGAGGGAGGGATAAGAAAGAAAGAAAAAGAAAGAAATAGCAATCGCACTTAAGACTTCTATACTGCTTCATAGTGCTTTACAGCTCTCTCTAAGACTAAGTAGTTTACAGAGTGAGCATATTTGCCCCCAACAATCTGGCTCCTCATTTTAACAACCTCAGAAGGATGGAAGGCAGAGTCAACCCTGAGCTGTTGAGGATCAAACTCCTGGCAGTGGGTTGAATTAGCATGCAATGCTCCATTCTAGCCACTGTGCGGAAGGAAGGAAGGAAGGAAGGAAGGAAGGAAGGAAGGAAGGAAGGAAGGAAGGAAGGGAGGGAGGGAGGGAGGGAGAAAAAAAAGAAAAGAAGGAAGGAAGGAAGGAAGGAAGGAAGGAAGGAAGGAAGGAAGGAAGGAAGGAAGGAAGGAAGGAAGGAAGGAAGGAATAGCAATAGCACTTAAGAGTTCTATACCGCTTCACGGTGTTGTACAGCCCTCTCTGAGCAGTTTACAGAGTCAGCAAATTTGCCTCCAACAATCTGGATCCTCATTTTACCAACCTTGGAAGGATGGAAAACTGAGTCAACCTTGAGCTGGTCAGAATCGAACTTGTGGCAGTGAGCAGAGTCAGCCTTCAATACAGCATTCTAACCACTGGGCTACCACAGCTCATTTTAAAGCGGAAAGCATAAAGATTTCTCTCCTGTTCCATGAGTTTAAATGTCAGATTCTTCTCTACATTGATGAGGAAGTTTGTGCTATTATTCAGAACCCTTGTTATACCAGAGTAACCTGGCTGTGGCTGAAAAGCTAATTTACCTTGAGGATAATACTGTGAAAATTGAATTTGTGCAATCCACAGTGGATACGCAATTATTTTCTTTCAATTAAAAGTAATTCTGCTCAAAGCAAACTGAGTCACATCGGTAAACAAACATCCAAAACCCAGACCTTCCCTTTAATTTACACACATTACTTATTTCTTACTTCCACCTATAAAAACAAAGCTAGTCCTCAGCTTAAAGCAGTTCCTTTAGTGACCATTTAAAGTTACAACGGCACTGAAAAAAGTGACTTATGACCAGTTTTCACACTTATGACCGTTGCATTATCTCCGTGGTCACATGATCAAAATAAAATAAAATAAAATAAATAAAGAAATAAAATAAAGAAATGAAATGAAATAATAAAATGAAATGAAAATAAAATAAAGAAATGAAATGAAATAATAAAATGAAATGAAAATAAATAAATAATAAAATAAAATAAAGTAATGAAATGAAATGAAATAATAAAATGAAATGAAAAGAAATAAACAATAAAATAAAATAAAGTAAAGAAATGAAATGAAATAATAAAATGAAAATAAAATAAATAAAATGAAATAAATAAAATAAAATATAATAAAATAAAATAATAAAATAAAATAATAAAATAAAATAAAATAAAGAAATGAAATGAAAGAATAAAATGAAATGAAAAGAAATAAACAATAAAATAAAATAAAGTAAAGAAATGAAATGAAATAATAAAATGAAAATAAAATAAATAAAATGAAATAAATAAAATAAAATATAATAAAATAAAATAATAAAATAAAATAAAATAATAAAATTGTAAATGAAGATTCAGTCATCCAGGCCAAAAAATACCTCAAAAGGTTAAATCGTGGCAACTGAACCAAAGTTCATTAAAACTGAGGCATTTTGTTCCTCATCCAAGTAATGTCTTCATTCAAAATGAAAATGTCGGCTAGGCGGAGAGTCAGAGAGTCATTGGAACAAACCAACTCTTGCCATACAGACTGCTGGGAGTTTCTCCCCAAAATGAAAAGAGACATGTAAATAAGGATTTTATAAGGATTTAACCTTTTGAGTTACCTTTGGCCTGGATGATTGAGTCTTCATTTAGATCAGTGTTTCTCAACCTTGACATTTTTAAGGCATGTGGACTTCAATTCCCAGAATTCCACAGCCAGCATTGCTGGCTGTGGAATTCTGGGAGTTGAAGTTCACATGCCTTAAAATTGTCAAGGTTGAGAAACACTGATTTAGATGTTCCTTTACATTTTGGGGAGAAATCCTCGTCAGTCTGTATGCTTACCCAAAATTTCATTTTGACTGAAGAAATTACTTGCATGAGGAATGAAATGTCTCCCGTTGGTCCAGTGGCCATGATTTAACTTTTTGAGATAAAAATAAAAGATATAAAAGAAAATTTAAAAAATGAAATAATAAAATAAAATAAGGACATGAAATGAAATAATAAAATGTAATAAAATGAAACAAAATAAAAAAATGAAGTAAAATCAAATAATAAAATGAAATGAAATATAAAATAAGAAATGAACTAATAAAATAATAAAATTAAATAAAATAAATCAAATAATAAAATGAAATGAAATGAAATAATATAATGAAATGAAATAATAAAATAAAATAATAAAATTAAATAATAAAATTAAATAAAATGAAATAATATAATCAAATGAAATAATAAAATAAACTAATAAAATAAAATAAAATATAAAATGAAGCTTAGTTGCTCCCCAACCTTGAAAGAAGGCAGGTAAAGATTCAGTGGGAATGAAAATTAGAATTCTGATTTTATTCAATAGAGAATCTCCTTTTGGCTCTATTTTTCCAGCATCTCTTCCTTTTATTATGACCCACCAATTTCCCAATTTTGCCAGCAAAACAAAGCCAAGCTTACAGGTTATGAAGGATGACATTGGGAGAGCCATTCATAAAATATAAATGACAGGAAATCAAAGCTATCTGTAAACAGCTGATTCTTTTCTTTTGGGCAGTTCCCTTAGAATTAAAAATTGATGCATATACACCCCCACTGCTAGAAGGCAGTAACACCAGCACACAACATTACTGCACACATTTGGGGAGAAACTTGCAATATACTGTATAGTAGTTTTATATTTCTCTCTCGCTGTGTGTGAGCACATATAAGGAATAACTGATACAAATAAGCGTCCAAAAATTGTCAAAAAATTAGGATTACAGGTATACAATATGCTAATGCAGTGGTTCTCAACCTGTGGGTCGGGACCCCATTTGGGGTCGAATGACCATTTCACGGGGGTCGCCAAACCACGCTGTCTGCCATTTTTTTTCCTTTTCCCTAGCTGTCCTACTCCCTCTTATTGGTGGCCACACCCACTTCGGGGTCACCACAACATGGGGAACTGTATTATGGGGTCACGGCATTAGAAAGGTTGAGAACCACTGTGCTAATGTTTATTTATTTTTACCCACACTTTTATTATTTTTGTAAATAATTCCAAATTACGAACATACTCCTATTTTCTCCACAACAACCCTGTGAAGTGGGTTGGGCTGAGAGAGACTGGCTGGCTTTCGTGCCTATGATGGGACTAGAACTCACATTCTCCTGGTGATTGGCCCAATGTCAACCAGCCAGATTTCAAACTTAAGGTGGGACTAGAACTCACCATCTCCTGGTGATTGGCCCAATGTCAACCAGCCAGCTTTCATGCTTAAGGTGGGACTAGAACTCACCGTCTCCTGGTGATTGGCCCAAAGTTACCCAGCCAGCTTTTATGGCTAAGGCGGGACTAGAACTCACCATCTCTCGGAGATTGGGCCAAAGTCACCCAACTGGTTTTCATGCCTAAGGCAGCACTAGAACTCACTGTCTCCTAGTTTCTAGTCTTATCCAGTAGACCAAAGTGGCTATATACCCTTAGCTCTCAGAATACTGTATTTATTAAATGACTGCAGTTATTCCTCAACTTATGAACACAACTGGGGCCAAAATTTCTGTTCCTAAGTGTGGTGGTGGTTAAGAGAGTTACATCAGATTGTATGATCTTTTTTATTATAGTTGTTAAGTGAAGTATTCCAACTATTTGTTTATTAATCTGTTGGTTAAGAGTACTTGCCACCTGTTCCACTGTGGAGCTACTCTAGCTTACAGCACTAAAAAGGAAGAAATTAAAAGAGCATGGACAGAAGTAAGGCGATATAGAGCAATAAAGTAAACAAGAACACAATAAGAATATATCAGTACGAGCCGTGGTGGCGCAGTGGTGAGATTGCAATACTGCAGGCTAACTCACTGCCAGCAGTTCGATTCTGACCGACTCAAGTTTAACTCAGTCTTCCATCCTTATCTACATTCTACTATCCCCCTCCTGGTCAGTAGGTCATGAGACACCGAAAAAGTACAGGTAGTCTTCAACTCACAACCACAACTGAGCCGAAAATTTCTGTAGCTCAGTGAGACAGTTGTTCACCCTGTAATCGTCATAAATATGGACCGGTTGCTAAGCGTCTTGAATTTTGATCACGTGACCCTTGGGGATGCTGCAATGGTTGTGTGAAAAATGGTCATAGATCCCTTTTTTCAATGCCATTGTAACTTGGACAGTCACTAAACAAACTGTTGTAAGTTGAGGATTATCTGTAGTGCCGTTTCATTCGCCCTTCATTCACGTCATTCATCCCCGAAACATGCATGATTCTTCTCTGCTTGGTCTACATTCCATAATCTGAGTCCCCGTTCTTCCCTCCTATCCCCCCAAAAAGCTGCAATGGAAAATACATTTGCACTTTTATTTTATTTTATTTCATTTTATTTTATTTTTTAATTATTTCTTGGTACCAGCTTTAAAAATGTATTTCTCAGGCTGTAAATTGCATTTATGTACAACTGGGAAACATCTTTCTTGCTCGCCTGCCATAACATATTTCCACCAAAATATTATTCTATTCATTATGCATAACCTATTATACAAACTTCACACTCAAGTGTCTTTTTCCATAATAAAATTTGAAACAATTATTTCTAAGTCATAAAGAGATGAGTATTTTTTTTCCCTCCACTTCGGTTTCCAAAATTGCCCTTCCCATTTGCATAATGTAAAGGGACATGAGAACTGAAAATAAGATTTTATGTAGATCAATAAGTAATGCTCAATATTAAAAAATAACATAATTTCAACAAATCTGGGAAATCTCAGACATGACAGTGGATAATTTCAAAGAGTAAGTTTATTATGGCAAAAACATTCTGCAAATCTTAAAGCATTAATAGAAGTATATTAAAGTGCAAGTAAAGATGGTTGTTTTTATTGTACATCACTCAGGTCATGTTATTTGAGATGGACAACTATACAAACATAATGAAATATGATGAAATAATGGAATAATTATCTCTGATGCAGTGTAAAATTTCATAGAGCATAGAATAATAGAGTTGGAAGGGACCTTGGAGGTCATCTAGTCCAACCCCCTGATCAAACAGGAGACCTTATACCATTCTAGACAAATGGTTATCCAATCTCTTCTTAAAAACGTCCAGTATTAGAGCATTCACCACTTCTGGAGGCAGGTTGTTCCACTGGCTAATTGTTCTAACTGTCAGGAAGTTTCTCCTTAGTTCTAGGTTGCTTCTCTCCTTGATGAGTTTCCATCCATTGTTTCTTGTCCTGCCTTCAGGCGCTTTGGAGAACAGGTTGACCCCCCCCTTCTCTATGACAGCTCCTCAAGTACAGGTAATTCTTGGCTTACAACAGTTCATTTAGTGACCATTCAAAGTTACAACAGCACTGAAAAAAGTGACTTACAGTATAACCATTTTTCACACTTACAATCATTGCGGGCATCCCCCGGTCACATGATCAAAATTCAGAAGCTTGGCAACTGGCTCACATTTATGACGGTTGCAGTGTCCCAGGGTCAAGTGATCACCTTTTGCGACCTTCTGACAAGCAAAGTCAATGGGGAAGCCAGATTTACTCAACAACCGTGTTACTCACTTAACTGCAGCGACTCACTTAACAACTACGGTGAGAAAGGTTGCAAAATGGGACAAACCTTCTTTAATAAATGTCTCACTTAGCAACCGAAATTTTGGGCTCAATTATGGTCGAAAGTTGAGGACAGCCTGTACAGGAAGAATGCTGTCATGTCAACCCAGTCCTTCTCTTTGTTAGACTAGGCCAGGGGTAGGCAACCTTGGTTCTTTTATGACTCGTGGACTTCAACTCCCAGAATTCCTGAGCCAAGGTTGCCCACCCCTGGACTAGACATACCTAATTCCTTCAGCTGTTCATTGTATGATTTCGCTTCGAGAACCCTAATCATCTTTGTTGCTCTTCTCTGCACTCTTTCTAGCAGCCTCACCAGCACTGCTGACCTGGCCAGTGATGAAACAGCTTCTACCTGAAGGCAAGGTGATGAAGTTGTTATCCACCATCACATTGTTGGAAGAAAAATCTTGGTCCTGTTCCAAGCCGGGAGGGTGCTATAGAAATGAGCTGAAGGCAGGCTGCATTTTGAAAAGGAGATCTCTGTTTATTTGGTAGCCAGAAACTTCCGTGACAGCAGCATGTTTCTGGAGTGGCTGACAAAATGGAGTTGAGAGTAGGTGGGTTTTTATACCTTCTTTGGGACTTTATGTTTGAGATGCCTGTTCCTGTGCAAGAACATGTCCTTTAATATTCTAATGGCTGTTGCCAGATTCCTTTGGAGTCATGTAGAGGTCGTGGCTGGCTCTATAGGCAAAAGGGGAAATGCAAATCCTAGGGATTTGTCTGAGCTAATCTTGTCAACATTTGGCTTGCTTACCTGGAGTCCCTGTTTGCTCTTTGCTTATGAACTGAATGCCCCTGTCTTTCTGAATAGATACAAAATCTCCTAAAGACTGGCCTCTTCATGTTTTTGCTTGAGGCTTTTTCCTGTAGCAGAAAGACTGGGGCTGCTTTCTGCCTTTGTTAAGATTTTTCTCCATTTCTCCTTTAGGGGAAATATTCTATCCTGTCTCTTTTAATATCCCCCAAAATATTTCATTCTCTAGGAGGGGCGGGGTATGTGTCTGTGCGTTGACTTCCTACAACATCTAGCCTTGCAAGAGACTCTTCCCTAAACTCAAATCTATCTTTGTTTTCTTCCTAGCTTGCTAGACTAACACACATAGTTTCTGATTTTGAAGTATACCCATCAGACCAGAAGCATTGTTAGAAATAGAATAGAAGCTGGCATCTTGCCTGATAGTAGGATAGTTCCCAATTATTTTTCTTTTCTTTTCCAGTTTTAAATTAAAAGAACCTGAAGATAAAAGCTAGATGGGATATAAAGGGTTGGGCACTGCTCCTAAAAAAGTGTCTGGAAGAATACTGGGCCATATGGGTGTTATATTGCTTCTTCCTGTCCTAAATCTTTCAACTGGCCAAAAATGTCTTTTGGTGTGAACATGGAGACTTGCCCACCAGCTGTTAATGGGACCAGTTTCCTCAAACTGCAGCTGGAGCAGGGCCACTGCACGCAAGCAAGCAACGGCAATAAAATGGCATCCTACATCTGACAAAGTCTGCCTTGAGCTGCTATTTTCCACTGTTTTGCATTTTCGCTCTGAAGATCTATTGTAATGTGCAGCTATTATCATTTTAATATCTATCCCCAAACTCTCTTGCTGAAATTACTGCAGTAGCCAGTTTCCAAAGGGTAATTACTGGATAGTATTTAAAAAAAAAATACAGGAGAAGGTTTATGAAACATTTCAGATTAATAGCTTGGACAATCACCTCGTAAAACAAGCTAGGCTTTAAAAAAAAAAAAAAAAAAGAGCTGGATCCGGCGCTATTGCAAATGACAAAAAGCCACGTTAGGAAAGTCTCTGAGACACATGAAGGTAAAATTAAAACGTTAGCATTGAAACCCATGTTCCAGGAAGGGAGAAGATATATATTTTCATATTGAGGTCTCAACACATGCCACAGAAGACCTCAATGACAGAAATGATCAAGATAATTTAAAAAAAAAACATTGACATTCCATTTTTGAAAAGCATGGAGAATTAGTACCTTGGTAATGTGGAAAGAATTGCAGGAATTGGGTATGTCTAGTTTAATGAAAAGGAGGACTAGGGGTGACATGATAGCAGCGTTCCAATATCTCAGGGGTTGCCCCAAAGAAGAGGGAGTCAGGCCAGTGGTGGGATTCAGCCGGTTCACACCACTTCGGCAGAACTGGTAGCTACCGTATATGCCGGCGTATTAGGTGACCCGGCGTATAAGACGACCCCCGTCTTTATCGCCGAGCCACATTCCTAGAATGTCGTCTTATACGCCAGAAACTACCAGTATTTCCGGTGTATAAGACGACTCGGCGTATAAGACGACCCCTGTCTTTGGCGCCGAGTTTAGCGCTTCCGGAAGTCGGCTTATACGCCGGCATATATGGTAATTTTTTGTTGCCCAGGCCCAGAGTGGACTTCCGGAAATGGCATCCACACAGAGAAACGGTTGTTCCCATATTTGAATCCCAACACTGAGTCAAGCTATTCCCCAAAGCACCAGAAGGCAGGACAAGAAGCAATGGATGGAAACTAATCAAGGAGAGAAGCAACCTGGAATTAAAGGAGGAATTTCCTGACAGTGAGGACAATTGATCAGCAGAAAAGATTGCCTTCAGATGTTGTGGGTGCTCCATCACGGAAGGTTTTTAAGAAGAGACTGGACAACCACTTGTCTGAAGAGGGTCTTCTGCCTGAACAAGTGATTGGACTAGATTTTACTTCATTAGTCATTGGCAAGTATAGGGGGCGGTGTTCATCTCCATTTCAAGGCCATTGAGCCAATGCTGTCCAAACACATTTCCATGGTCATGTGGCCAGCATGATGTCACAGAGCACTGTTCCCTTCCCTCCAAAGTTGTACCTATTTATCTACTCACATTTAATGCTTTCAGAGTGGTAGGTTGGCAGGAGCTGGGGCGAGGATGGCAGCTCACCATCCAGCCAACAAGCCCAGCGCTTTAACTGCTGACCCATCACACCACCTTCCTTTAGGACAGTGGTTCTCAACCTGTGGGTCGGGACCCCATTTGGGGTCGAACGACCATTTCACGGGGGTCGCCAAACAATGCAGTCCGCCATTTTTCCCCCTTTTCCTTAGCTGTGCTACTCCCTTTTATTCTATTGGCTTTTGAAAGCCAATAGAATAGACTCTCTTGAATAGAGTCTAATTCTATTGGCTTTCAAAAGCCAGTAGGAATTGCCCAGGCTGTCTCTGCCCTGCTGAGCCCGCCAAAGGTCCCATTCTGCAAACGGTGCTGCACCAGTTGAGTAGTCCTCGACTTATGACCGGTTGAGTAGTCCTCGACTTACGACCGGTTGGGGGTTGCGGCATTAAAAAGGTTGACAACCACTGCTTTAGGAAGATGCACATGACTATTATCTTCTAGACATTGGTAGATGAAGTGCTTCACTGGATAAAGTACAGGAGAAGAGCAAGCAGAACAGGAGGAGGCAGAATTAAATGAGCCATTAGCTTAGAATCGTTATGCCTCCACAAATAATCTAAATCCAATCCCTCTTGAATTCTGTTGGCCATTATCTGGCGCCAATTTAGTACTGAACTTTAATTGACTAGATTCTTGTGTATAGGATTGAACAATGAATCATCTTAATGGCAACTTCATATATGATCCTGGTTCTTTGTGCCTGACATAAAGACGGCGGTTCCTGAAAGTCCAAATTGTGCTTTTGATTCTGTAAGCTTGGCAACTGCCTCTTTTTAAAACAAAGAAACAAACAAACAATGGTTGGCGGAATTAGTATTCATGAAAGTGGAGCAAAAGTATCATGGAGGATGGTTTAAACTAACATGACATACAACATCTCTGCTTTTGACACCATCTTACAGAATTCTTTGTGTTTACCATATCTGGAAAATCAGTACTTCGCTTCATCTGCTAATTTTATTGGCAGTCTTAAGAAGTAGAAAACTCATTGCTTCAGCCGTGTTCCCTGAGCAATCAGCAGCAAATGACTACGAAGTTACATGGAGAGACAGGTCTGTAAAAAAAAAAAAAAAAAAAAAAATCAAAGAAAGCCACAACTGTTCAATACTGGGCTGGAAAGCAAAAAGCCTGGGAGGTAAAGAAAATCAGATAATTAATCTGAAATTCACTCCTGTCCCTCCGTAAGGGCTTTACGATGACAAGATACTTTGCGATGAGCTGAGATGCTCTTCTGTTCTAACACGTTGGGGAGAAAGAAAACAAACTTCTCGTGGAGACCAACTTGCTTGGTGACAAAATGAAGGGTTGAAGGAGTAAAGTTGGGTCTGTGGGGGTATCAGTTCTTCCGGTGACCCGGTACAGTCCCACAAGCTAGTCAGTACCAAAAGAAGAGAATATGTGTACCCCAGGGTTGAACTGTGCAGTCTTTGGTGCTCTCTGAGCTTGGTTGTTTTCTTGCAGACGTTTCATTACCCAAACTAGATAACATCATCAGTGCTAGAAGGGAGGGGGGTTTGTGGAGAAAGAGGAGGACAAGAGAGGAGGGAGAAGGGAGGAAGGAAGAGGAGGAGGACTTTGGGGGTCCCTGATGATCTTTGAGCTTAGTTGTTTTCTTGCAGACATTTCATTACCCAGCTATGTAACATCATCAGTGCTAGGAGGAGGGTTTGTGAAGAAAAAGGGAGGAGGAGGAGGAGGAGGAGGAGGCCTGTGGGATCCTTGGTGCTTTCTGAGCTTGGTTGTTTTTTTGCAGACATTTCATTACCCAGCTATGTAACTTCATCAGTGCTAGAAGGGAGGAAGGTTTGGGGAGAAGAAGAGAGGAGGAAGAAGAGGAGGGGGAGGAGGGGGAGGGGAAGGAGGAGGAGAACTGTGGGGTCCTTGGTGCTTTCTGAGCTTGGTTATTTTCTAGCAGATGTTTCATTACCCAGCTATGTAACTTCATCAGTGCTAGAAGGGAGGAAGGTTTGGGGAGAAGAAGAGAGGAGGAAGAGGAGGAGGAGGAGGAGGAGGAGGAGGAGGAGGAGGAGGAGGAGGCGGCCTGTGGGATCCTTGGTGCTTTCTGAGCTTGGTTGTTTTCTTGCAGACGTTTCATTACCCAGCTATGTAACTTCATCAGTGCTAGAAGGGAGGAAGGTTTGGGGAGAAGAAGAGAGGAGGGAGGAGGAAGGAGGAGGAGGAGGAGGGAGGAGGAGGAGGCCTGTGGGATCCTTGGTGCTTTCTGAGCTTGGTTGTTTTCTTGCAGACGTTTCATTACCCAGCTATGTAACTTCATCAGTGCTAGAAGGGAGGAAGGTTTGGGGAGAAGAAGAGAGGAAGAGGAGGAGGAGGAGGAGGAGGAGGAAGAGGAGGAGGAGGAGGAGGAGGAGGAGGAGGAGGAGGAGGCCTGTGGGATCCTTGGTGCTTTCTGAGCTTGGTTGTTTTCTTGCAGACGTTTCATTACCCAGCTATGTAACTTCATCAGTGCTAGAAGGGAGGAAGGTTTGGGGAGAAGAAGAGAGGAGGAAGAGGAGGAGGGGGGAGGAGGAGGAGGAGGAGGAGGAGGAGGAGGAGGAGGAGGAGAACTGTGGGGTCCTTGGTGCTTTCTGAGCTTGGTTATTTTCTAGCAGATGTTTCATTACCCAACTATGGAACATCATCATCTCTGTTTATATACACTGGGTTGCCCCATCAGTGACGGTGGAATAGTCTTGGTGGTTCCAATCAATCAGTAAACACACTCCAATCAAGGAACTACCTACTCAGATGAACAATCAAACAGTAAACAACAGCGTAATCAAGAAACCACCAAGACCATTCCCACTAACAGTGACAGGGCAAACCACTTGTATAGAAATATAGAACAACCCCGCTCCCTTCTAGCACTGATCACCACCACTTTGGACTACGTGGGTTTGTTTCTTTGGAGTTTCATCTGGTTTTGGTTTTGGTTTCCTTTCCCATTTTCACTCTTCATTTTTGTCCACTGTTATTTTTTTCCTTGTTTTAATTTAAAAAAAAAAAAAAATCTCTAACTGCGCCGAGTTGGATGGATATTGGTAAAAATCCCTCCCAATTTTCCATAGGAAATTGCTGCAGGGGGTCTCTGAGTTTGGTTGTTTTTTTTGCAGATTTTTCATTACCCAATTAAAGTGCTAGAAGGAAGAGGGGTTTGTGGAGTGGTGGTGGTGGAGGAGGAGGAGGAGGAGAAGAGGAGGAGGAAGAAGAAGAGGAAGAAGAAGAAGAAGAAGAAGAAGAAGAAGAAGAAGAAGAAGAAGAAGAAGAAGAAGAAGAAGAAGAAGAAGAGGAAGAGGAAGAGGAAGAGGAGGAGGAGGAGGAGGAGGAGGAAGAGGAAGAGGAAGAGGAAGAGGAAGAGGAGGAGGAGAGGAGGAGGAAGAGGAGAAGAAGAAGAAGAAGAGGAGAAGAGGAGGAGGAGGAGAGGAAAAGAAGAAGAAGAAGAAGAAGAAGAAGAGGAGGAGGAGGAGGAGGAGGAGGAGGAGGAGAAGGAGGAGGAGGAGGAGGAGGACGACGACGACAGTGGAATCCTTGGTGCTCTCTGAGCTTGATTGTTTTCTTGCAGACATTTCATTACCCAACTAGGTAACATCATCAGTGCTAGAAGGGAATTTTTTTGTGGAGAAGGAGAAAGGAGGAGAGGAGGAGAAGAAGGAGGAGGAGGAGAATTGTGTGGTCCTTGGTGCTCACTGAGCTGGGTTGTTTTCTTGCAGACATCTCATTACTCAACTAGCTAATATCATCAGTGCTAGAAGGGAATGGGGTTTGCTCTCTGTTCACATACTAGCAGCTGGTCCTGTCAGTGTTGGTGGGGCTGTTTTTGTTCCTCTTGCTTCAAATGAAATGAGAACAGGAGCGGCTAAAGATGGGGAAATGTTTGGCTTGTTTCTGTATTAAAAACAACAACAACAGCAACCTAAAAACAAAACTGTTGCTTCTAGCTAAGGACATCTGGTAGTTTTTGTGAAACTCCTGTTGTGGTGCTTGACAACACAAAATATGCCTTGTCTCAAACTAATCTCTTACTTCCAGTTCAAGACATCTTTTTACGAATGTCTGCTGTGGAACCTGGCAGGGCAAAATATGCTTTAAGTCAGAAGTCTTCAAACTTGGCCCTTTTATGACTCGTGGACTTCAACTCCCAGAATTCCTCTGCCAGCATGGGGAAAATAAGGCCCCTTCATGACTTGTGGACTTTAACTCCCAGAATTCCTCTGCCAGCATGGGGGAAATAAGGCCCCTTCATGACTTGTGGACTTCAATTCCCAAAATTCCTCAGCCAGCGTGCCTGGCTGAGGAATTCTGGGAGTTGAAGTCCACAAGTCATAAAAGGGCCAAGTTTGAAGACCCCTGCTTTAAGTGGTTTCAAAGTAAATATTGGCTTCTACTATTCTGTGTTTGATTGGGGACCCTTTTGTCATAGTTTCTGAAGACCCCGTGTTGCATAAATAGTGTGGGCTACACACAACACTATAGGAGTTTGGAATGTTTTTAGGAGTTCATGTACAGTCCATTTCTCAAAAGTGAACATTTTAAAGCACATTCCCTTTTGTGTGGGAATACAGGCAGTCCTCGCCTTACGACCACAATGGAGTCCAAAATTTCCATTGCTGTGACCACTGCAATGGAAACAGGACAGCTTTAAGTGCGCTTTGGTCCATTTTACAACTTTTCCTGCCACGGTGTTAAGTTAAGGTCAAGCGAATCACTGCAGTCACGTGGTCATTAAGTGAATCCGGCTTCCCCCATTGACTTTGCTTGTCAAAAGGTCGCAAAAGGGGATCACGTGATCCCCGGGACACTGCAACCGTCATAAGTACATGCCAGTTGCCAAGCCTGGTGACCGTGGTGATGCTGCAAGGGTCCTAAAACGGTCATAAATCGCTTTTTTTCCAGTGCCCTTGTAATTTTGAATGGCCGCTAAACGAATGGTTGTAAATCGAGGAGTATCTGTATGGTGGCATAATTTCACACTGTTCTGATTTTCAGTTCAGTTAATTTGTTTTTAAGGATTTAAGAGTAATTGACTTCCCAGCAACTCTTGGAAATTTTTCTGACTAATTTCTAAAGCCTGTTGCAATTTTTAGAAAGTCAGTTCAATTCAATTCTTTGGAAACATTAGACACTCTTTCTAGAGCAGTGTTTCTCAACCTTGACAATTTTAAGGCATGTGGACTTCAACTCCCAGAATTCCACAGCCAGCATTGCTGGCTGTGGAATTCTGGGAGTTGAAGTCCACATGCCTTAAAATTGTCAAGGCTGAGAAACACTGTTCTAGAGAAAGAAAGAAGGGGAACCAGCCACATTGCATTCTGGACTTGTTCATTGTTGGCTCTATTTTTTTTTCTTCCAATGTTAACATTCAGTCCTGAAAGAATACCCTTGTTGTTGTTGTTAGTTGCGAAGTTGTGTCTGACCCATCGCGACCCCGTGGACAATGTTCCTCCAGGCCTTCCTGTCCTCTACCATCTTCTGGAGTCCCTTTAAGCTCACACCTGCTGCTTCAGTGACTCCATCCAGCCACCTCCTTCTCTGTCGTCCCCTTCTTCTCTTGCCCTCCATCTTTCCTAACATCAGGCTCTTCTCCAGTGAGTCCTTCCTTCTCATTAGGTGGCCAAAGTATTTGAGTTTCAACTTCAGGATCTGGCCTTCGAAAGAGAAGTCGGGGTTGATCTCCTCTAGCACTGACCGGTTGGATCGCCTTGCAGTCCAGGGGACTCGCAGGAGTCTTCTCTAGCACCATAGTTCAAAGGCCTCCATTCTTTGGCGCTCAGCCTTTCTTATAGTCCAACTTTCACAGCCATACATTGCAACTGGGAAAACCATGGCCCTTGTATAAACGTTGTCCTCTAAATGCTAAAGAAAAAGGGGGAAAATCTTTGCAGATATTGAAGGTGTCCACTGCAGCCTTCTAAAACAACCAAGTCCAGGTTGTTGCTGTTAGTTGCGAAGACATGTCCAACCCATCGTGACCCCATGGACAACGTTCCTCCAGGTCTTCCTGTCCTCTACAATCTTCTGGAGTCCATTTAAGCTCACGCCTGCTGCTTCAATGACTCCGTCCAGCCACCTCATTCTCTGTTGTCCCCTTCTTCAATTGCCCTCAATCTTTCCCAGCATTAGGCCCTTCTCCAGCGAGTCCTTCCTTCTCATTAGGTGGCCAAAGTACTTGAGTTTCAACTTCAGGATCTGGCCTTCCAAAGAGCAATCAGTGTTGATCTCCTCTAGGACTGACCGGTTTGATCGCCTTGCAGTCCGGGGGACTCGCAGGAGTCTTCTCCAGCACCATAGTTCATCATTGGCTCTATTTTTTTTCCCAGCATTAGCATTCAGCCCCGAAAGAATACCCTACATCTAATCAAATGCAGGGTGTTTTGTTTTGTTTTTTGCTGCTGATAAAAAATAATTAATCGGCAGATCCCACTGTGAGCAAATTTGTGGATGCGTGCTTGCCCGAATGCTACAAAGGATCAGTTTGATTTTATCCTTCTTCCCCTTTAACAAGTAAAAGTGTATAAAAGTGATAAGAATTTTCAAAAAATAAAATTTTCACTGCAGCACAGGACTTTTATTTTTTGTGGCAGCACTTCCTGGAAAGATCATGTGACCATGCAGACATGGGGAGCATTTCAAGAAGTAGAGGGGGAGAGACTAACTATGACTGCAAGTAACATTTTATAGGTAGTTCTTTACTTACAACCATTCATTTAGTGGCCATTCCAAGTGACAATGGCACTGGAAAAAAGCGACATAGCTATTTTTCACATTGATGACTGTTGCAGCATCCCTGTGGTCACGTGATCAAAATCTGGGCACTTGGAAACTGGCATGAACTTATGACAGTTGCAGTGTCCCGGGGTCATGTGATCACTTTTGGTGACCTTCTGACAAGCTACGTCCATGGGGAAGCCAGATTCACTCAACAACCATGTCATAACTTAACAACTGTAGTGATTCACTTAACAACTGGAGCAAGAAAGGTCGCAGAATGGGGCAAAACTCACTTAACAACTTAACGATAGAAATTCAGGGCCCTAAGGCGAGGACCGCATAAATAAAAGAAACATTTAAGACATCCTTCCATCACCTGCTCTATCAAAGAAAGTTATGTTCAATCTTTCTTTGATTTCGAGCAATGTGACAATTTTTTAACCTGGATTTTTCATCCAGTGTAAAAAAATGGTCACATTGCTCCAAATTTAAAAAAAAAAAAGGTTGAACTTAACTTTCTTTGACAGGGTGGGTGATTCATTTTTTTAAAAAAAAAAACAGGAAAAAAAACACCTGGATGAAAAAGGTGTCTTGAAAAGTAATCAGATAACAGGAGACAGTTGACCTCGTCTCTGCTCATCTTTCTCCACTAGCAAAAGCTTCTACTTGATTTCTGATGAAGTGGATTAGGCTGTAAAGATTGCAATTATGCCCAGGTCATCCAGTCACCTTCAGAGAAATTTGAGCATAAATGATGACGCCACACTCAATTCTGGAAAATGCTGGCTTGACACCACACTTCTAATTTCCTTCCCCAATGTAGCTCAGCCTCTAAATCAAAGTTAACATCCGGTATTGGCAAGCTGAAGTTGAAGTGT
The DNA here is from genome assembly GCF_016545835.1 of Crotalus tigris. Lineage (NCBI taxonomy): Eukaryota > Metazoa > Chordata > Lepidosauria > Squamata > Viperidae > Crotalus > Crotalus tigris. Next base: position 44,694 of record NW_024098435.1, on the reverse strand, counting down.
TTCCGAAAGGAGTAGAGTTAGCTGAACTTCCTCCAGTTCGTCAAACATAATCAGAAGATTAACCTTTTCTTTTTAATTGGACGGTACAGACTTTGCTGGTCGCCCTGCTAAACTGTCTACCCCTGTCACTTCTCTAGCTATCTTCTCTCTTCCTGAAAAGAGTAGATATTCCATAAATGAGGGTATTAAAAAAAAGAATAAGGATGATGAATTCAGTACATCCAGGAGTAAAAAAAAAACAAATCTTCTATGAAACATTTAGAAGAAACTTACAGGTAAGTCCTTGACGTACGACTACAATTGAGCCCTACAGTTGTTAAATGAGTTTTGCCCCATTTTACAACCTTTCTTGCCACAGTTGTTAAGAAATAGGGGAGACAATGATAGCAGTGTTCCAGTATCTGAAGGGCTGCCACAAGGCAGAGGGGGTCACATTGTTCACCAAAGCACCAGAGGGCAGGACAAGAAACAATGGAGGGAAACTGATCAAGGAGAGAAGCAATCTGGAATTAAGGAGAAATTTCCTGACAGTGAGGACAATCAACCAGTGGAACAGCTGGCCTCCAGAAATTGTGGGCGTTCCATCACTGGAGATTTTTAAGAAGAGGCTGGACAGTCACTTGTCTGAGATGGTATAGGTCAGTGATGGTGAACCTTTTAGAGACCGAGTGCCCAAAAACTGGCCCCGCCCCCACTCCACCCCCTGCCTCACCCCTGGCCCATCCCTGCTCCACCCCACGCCACCCCCCACCCCGCCTGCCCGCAGGGCCACTCACCGCTTCCAGGGCCCACCGCAGATTGCCCAGGCAGCCCAGCAGTGCTATGGCGGTCATGCCCTCTGCCTGTGCCCCGCAGCATCAACTGTGCACAATGGGGTGTCAGGGCAGAATCTTGTCTATGCTGCCTGGCTGCCATGTCCTTGGCTGCGCTGCTCCGCGTGGGCCACGCTCAGGGGTGACTCTCCTTCAGGGGGGCTGCTGGAGAGGAGGGGGTCGTGGGGGAAGGCAAGCCTGGGGCAACGGTACGGGTGCCCACAGAGAGGGCTCCGAGTGCCACCTCTGGCACCTGTGCCATAGGTTCGCCACCACTGGTATAGGTTCTCCTGCTTGAGCAGGGGGCTGACTAGAAGACCTCCCAGGTCCCTTCCAGCTCTGATTCTATTCTATTCTATTCTATTCTATTCTATTCTATTCTATTCTATTCTATTCTATTCTATTCTATTCTATCATGACAGTTATTAAATTAGTAGCACGGCTGTTAAGTGCTAGAGAGGGGTTGTTTTGGTCTCTTTTGTTCCTTTTTCAACTTTTCCATTGTCTCTTTTGAATGGTGTGCAGATGTTATTTATCTCTATGTGCCTGCTGATGGCTGACTTTCCAAAGTGGCAGACTTTCAGGAATTCTCTAGCATTGGTCAAGGATGCTCACCATTTTCCAGTTGAAACTATGATAATGTGTGTCCATGTGTTGGCCAATTAAGGAATCTTCATCATTGTTGCTACTGTTAGGAGCCTCATGAGTTCCTTGTGGAAGATGTCCAAGGAAGACATCAAGACATGCTTGAACATAAGTACCATTATCTTTCTTTCTAGCTTGTCTCAAAGTAAGCTCGGTGTGTGTGTGTGTGTGTGTGTGTGTGTGTGTGTGTGTGTGTGTGTGTGATTAACCATGTCCTAAGCATTTTCCAAAACTTTATCACTGTTCTCAGCTCTCTTTGGGAAATAGAATCATAGATAGCTCCATAGTATCTGAAATCAGGACAAGAAGCAATGGGTGGAAGCTCATCAAAGGGATGATGGGATGAAGATCATGAAAGAGAGATTCAACCTGGGAGGAATTTCCTGACAGTGAGAACAATTAATCCATGGAACAACTCGCCTCCAGGAATTGTGGGTGCTCCTTCACCGGAGGTCTTCAAAAAAAAAAAGAAGAAGAAGATTGGACAATCCTTTGTCCACGATGGGATGGGGACTTGTGCCTTGGGCAGGGGGTTGGACTAGAAGACCTTCAAGGTCCCTTCCAGTTCTGTGATTCTATGCTTCTATGAGTCTGGTGGCTTTTCAATTTTCACTCCTTTATAGATGTGATTAAACGCATCTATTTATACCTGTAGAGAGACACCAGGAGTGTTTTTGGAGACAATGAGGTACCTGAGAAGCATATCATGAATGATGGAATATTCAGTCTTTCCTTCCTGACCTTTGATTCTCAGGATTGGCCAATGTTTCTTTCTCTTTTGGGGAGCCAATGGAGAACAAAGCAGGGGAGATCTTTATTCAACTGATCATGGTTGATCATGGTTCAAATGCCTGTCTTAAATTTCCAAGCGTGATGTTCCACAAAGGATGGGATTTTTTTATTTTTCATTTTTGCAATCTTAAGGGCAGGTTTTCCAATCATCCTTCTCCCTTTCATTAAATCCCGTCTCTGGAGTCCCGTGATTGACAGGCTGAAAACACAGCTTCTCTCGGCCGGTGAAGTCATCCCCCTGTGATGTTTATTGATAAAAAAAGAAATCACGGCAAGAGCTAACATTTCTGTTTGTGTTTCATGGATAGTTAACAACCTGATGGACAGGAACATAACACGAGCTGCCACCCTAAAAGGGAAAGAGAAAAAAAAAACCACCTCCCTACGATCAATCTTGCATGCGGTGTAACATTTCATTTCTAATCTCAGTCAATGTATTTGCCTCCCTTTTGCATATTGTAAAAGGGTTTTTCTTCTCAGATTTCTTTGGCTGGATACGGAGGTGGGAAAAGTAAGAAGTGTGAAGATGGTTGTTCCTTGACAGGATGCAAGTGAGAAAATATGCACAAAATACACAGGACTTGGGTTTGGCTAGTCTAAAGAAAAAAAGGACGAGTGGTGGCGTGATAGCAGTATTCCAGTATTTGAGGAGCTGCCCCAAAGAAGAGGGAGTCAAGCTATTCTCCAAAGACACCTGAAGGTAGGACAAGAAACAATGGTTGGGAACTAATCAAGGAGAGAAGTAACCTGGAACTAAGGAGAAACTTCCTGACAGTGAGGACAATTAACCAGTGGAACAGCTTGCCTCCAGAAGTTGTAGGTGCTCCATCACTGGAGGTGTTTAAGAAGAGACTGGACAGTCACTTGTCTGAGATGATATAGGGTTTCCTGCTTGAGCAGGGCTGGATTAGAAGACCTATAAGGTCTCTTCCAGCTTCTGTTCTATTCTATTCTATTCTATTCTATTCTATTCTATTCTATTCTATTCTATTCTATTCTATTCTATTCTATTCTATTCTATTCTATTCCATTCCATTCCATTCCATTCCATTCCATTCTATTCTATTCTATGGAATCCAGTCAAATTTGGAGATCCCTGTTCTATAACGACAGAAAGGAGGTTAAAAAAGGATGGTGGTGGCAGCCATCAGCCAACAACAGATGCTGTGGAGATCTTATGAGCATTGTTCGTTCATTGCTGAGAGGATATACTGTAAGTCAAAATGAGAAGGAAAGGGAAGAGAAAAATGATACATCTGCTCTGGTTATCCTAGTTAGGTCTCAGATCCCTTCTCTCAAATATACCATTTGGGGTGAAGAACCATGTATTAGAGCTGATCTGTCAGGCATGAAGGATCAGGATCATACATAATTTCCAGTCCAGAAGATTTATTGCTCAAGCCTATGCCAAGAATCTGGTCAACTGACAATCAGCACTAACTTGGTGCCAGATAAGAGTTAATGGAATTGAAGGAGGACTGGACTTGGAGCATTTGTGGGCATGTAACGATTGTAGGCAGATTCCTCTCTTGACTCCACCTCCAATCTCTGTCTGCTCTTCTCCTACACTATCTGCTGGCCTCAATGGTGGGATTCAAATACCTGAACAACTGGTTCTCGATGTGGATGCAGGCCTGGGCCTCCGAGGCCTAGAATGGACTTCCAGAAGTGAATCCACGCACTGCCGGCAGGCTGTTCTAGGCCTGGGAGGCCTCCTCCAGGCCTCTGAGGCCTAGAACAGACTTCCAGAAAAGACATCCACACACTTCCGGTGGGCCATTCTAGGCCTGGGAGGCCTCCTCCAGGCCTCCAAGGCTTAGAACAGACTTCCGGAAGCAGTGTGTGTTCAGTGGGTTCTCCAAACTCAACAAAATTTAGCTACCAGTTCTGCTGAACCAGTGCAAACCGGCTGAATCCCACCACTGGCTGGCCTCCTGACCTAAAGCTGGGGCAACCAGTTCAGTGGACATTTTTTGGGGGGGGGGCAGCTCTCTCAAATAGCTTGTTGACCTAACCAGCTTTCTCATTGATGTATCTCTGAGGGAGTCCTTAGATCAGTGGTTCTCAACCTTTTTAATGCTGCGACCCCCAACCGGTCGTAAGTTGAGGACTACTCAACCGGTTGTAAGTCGAGGACTACTCAATTGGTGCAGCACCGTTTGCAGAATGGGAATTTTGGCGGGCTCAGCAGGGCAGAGACAGCCTGGACAATTCCTATTGGCTTTTGAAAGCCAATAGAATTAGACTATTCAAGAGAGTCTATTCTATTGGCTTTCAAAAGCCAATAGAATAAAAGGGAGTAGCACAGCTAAGGAAAAGAGGGGAAAAATGGCGGACTGCATTGTTTGGCGACCCCCGTGAAATGGTCGTTCGACCCCAAATGGGGTCCCGACCCACAGGTTGAGAACCACTGCCTTAGATGGTCATATTGTAGCATAGGTTCTGTGTATGCCTCCCAAGCAGCAGGCATGGACATCTCAACTCTCTGAGGACCTTCTTAAAGTGATGCCTATCAAACTGCTGAGCATTTGACTGGCTAGAAACCAAGACTCCTTTCATCTAGTAAGGGGTGCATGAGATGGAATACCCATGAGTGTGTCGTATGGAATCCGCAGGGCGTGAATTCTCTTTGGCCGTAGCTTCATTCCATCTGGTAGTACCAACTGCACATATGTAGATGCCCAATAATTTATGCGTCGTCACACCGCGTACTGTACATGTCTACGCTGACTTGAAATCACCCTTGTCACTCCTTCCTTTTGAGAATATGAGTACAGTTTTCACGGCTCTGCCCCACTTTTTCAGGCACACAAATTAATAGCTATGTGCTCGAAAACCCTGTGTGAGTGTTTGTGCGTGTTTATATGCCTATTCCTTAAAGCAACACTTACTGAGCTTTCTACTTGATGAAAGTCCTGACTGCGCCGTCATATCTGTCAAAGAAAGCCCGGGATCGCTGCTAGAGAAAGCAGCTCCAATGCGTTGGTATTTAGCAAAGAAGGCATTTAGCAAAGGACATGGAATGGCCCAAAAAAAGGAAGCAGAGGGCACAAAAATAAGCCAGATTTTCTTTTTCCTCACCCTCATGTTTGAAGATGGAGAAGGAGGAGAAGGAGGAGGAGAAGGAGGAGAAGAAGAAGCAGAAGGAGAAGCAGAAGAAGGAGAAGGAGAAGAGGAGGAGGAGGAGGAGGAGGAGGAGAAAAGAAGAGTCTGTAAGAAAACCAGCAATTTCAGAAAGCACCAGGACCTCATTGAAAATGCTGAAATTGGAGACCAAATTTGGGGTTTATGAACTACAAAGGATATTGGCCCAGGAATTGCAGCCAAGACTGAGCATTCTTAAAGAAGAACAACAAGAAGAAAACCATTTTGTAATTTCCTGAGTGCATTTTTCCCGCCAGACAGAGAAATTGAAGAATGGCACAGCATGGAACCTGGTCCCACTTTATCTGCAATTGAATGAAGCCCAGCCAGGCAGAATTTGTGCAAAACCTCCATGCATGAACAGAATTATCCACTCAATAGCTGGTTTGGGGTGGTATGCAGTGCAAAAAGTACCTCGGCGGGGGGGGGTGGGGGGTGGGGGGTGGGGGAGGATTGTTGATCCATGCATGGGAGGAAACAGTGATGTTTGGTTTTAAGGGAAGAAATTTGGGGTAGGAGATAAGGAAAATGTAGGTCATTGATGGTTGAAGAGAGGCAGGAAAAAGAAGTGTGAGTTCTGGGAAAATCAATGATTGTGGAACTTGCAGGATATTCCTTCCACATAGACTTTGGTATCAGCTCAGGAGAAGTGGGAAAGCACTGGAAAGTTGGGGAGATAGGTGGGCCAGTGGATTACTCTAGGACAGGGGTAGCCAGCATGGCTGGCTCGGGAATTCTGGGAGTTGAAGTTTAGGAGTCATAAAAGAGCCAAGGTTGCCTACCCCTGCTCTAGGACATTGGTGAAGGATTCTGTGTGGAGAGAGGGGGAAGTGAGTTGGAGGAGAGGAGAGGAGAAGAGAAAAGAAGAGAGAGAGAAGAGAAAGGAAGGGAGAGGAGAGGAGAAGAGAAGAGAAGAGAAGAGAAGAGAAGAGAAGAGAAGAGAAGAGAAGAGAAGAGAGAGGAGAAGAGAAGAGAAGAGAAGAGAAGAGAAGAGAGGAGAGGAGAGGAGAGGAGAGGAGAGGAGAGGAGAGAGAGAAGAGAAGAGAAGGGAGAGGAGAGGAGAGGAGAGGAAAAGAGAAGAGAAGAGAAGAAAAGAGAGGAGAGGAGAGGAGAGAGAGAAGAGAAGAGAAGGGAGAGGAGAGGAGAAGAGAAGAGAAGAGAAGAGAAGAGAAGAGAGGAGAGGAGAGGAGAGGAGAGGAGAGGAGGAGAGGAGAGGAGAGGAGAGAGAGAAGAGAAGGAAAGGGAAGAGAGAGGAGAGGAGAGGAGAGGGGAGGAGAAGAGAAGGAGAAGGAGAAGGGGAAGGAGTATATGGGAATTGCAGTGTAGCTTTTTCTTAGCCAGGAGTTGCGGGCTGAGTACTTACTAGATTTTTACAGGTCCTTGAAAAACACTAGTAAGAAAGGATGTTTATTGTACTTGGTTGATGTAGAGAAAGTTTATATTTCAAATAAACTGGCATGAGTTATGGAACGTTCTTGGGGAATATGGAGTTTGAAGGTTAGCTGTTGAATGTGATAAGAGCAGTATACGATGGGAGTAAAGCCTGAGTGGGAATAAATTGAGTGCTTGGTGAATAGTTCAGCCCTGAGCATGGAGTAAGACAAGGAAGTGCCATGACCCTTTGGTTGTGTAATGTATTTCTGGATAAATATATATGAAACCCTTTAGTGATGGGTTAGCTGCAGGTGTGAATATACGTCTCCTTTTCTTTACAGATGATGCTGTGGTGCTAGCTGAGAAGCTGAGATAAAGTTAAATATATTGTATGATGATCCAGCGATGCATACAGATCTGAAAATTAATGTATCAAAGGCCAAGGTGGTGCAGCTTGGCAGAAGAAATGGAGGGGATGCCTGCGAGATATATATTAAAAATACAGGAAGTGAATGAATTTGTCTATCGTGGTAGAAGCTTTACCAGAGATGAAAAATGAATGGAGAAATTTTCCAATGTGCAAATGTTCTTAAAAAGCTAGAGGGTCAGAATGCCTTCTACGGTGAGAAATAGAGGTTGGTCATAGAGGCAATATGTATAAGAGAAGCTGTGGAGGCTCCAACACTGGAAGTTTTTAAGGAGAGACTGGACAGCCATTTGTCTGAAATGGTCTAGGTCACGGGTCTTCAAATTTGGCCCTTTTATGACTTGTGGACTTCAACTCCCAGAATTCCTCAGCTAGCATTGGGGAACTATGGCCCCTTCATGACTCGGGGACTTCAACTCCCAGAATTCCTGAGCCAGCATGGGAGAACTATGGCCCCTTCATGACTTGTGGACTTCAACTCCCAGAATTCCTCAGCCAGCATGGGGGAACTATGGCCCCTTCATGACTTGTGGACTTCAACTCCCAGAATTCCTGAGCCAGCATGGGAGAACTAAGGCCCCTTCATGATTTGGGGACTTCAACTCCCAGAATTCCTGAGCCAGCATGGGGAAACTATGGCCCCTTCATGAATTGCGGACTTCAACTCCCAGAATTCTATTCTAATTCTATTCTATTCTATTCTATTCTATTCTATTCTATTCTATTCTATTCTATTCCATTCCATTCCATTCCATTCCATTCCATTCCATTCCATTCCATTCCTTATTTTCTCTTCTCTTCTCTTCTCTTCTCTTCCCTTCTCTTCCCTTCCCTTCCCTTCCCTTCCTTATTTTCTATTCTATTCTATTCTATTCTATTCTATTCTATTCTATTCTATTCTATTCTATTCTATTCTATTCATTCGATTCCATTCCATTCTCTATTTTCTATTTTCTTTTCTATTCTGTTCTATTCCATTCCACAATACAACACAACACAATACAACACAATACAATACAAAATACAACACAACATAACACAATATAATATAATACAATACAATCATAAGCAGGTGTCTTGCTGGATCATAGCCCTGGTTTTTCTAGTCAAGCTTTCTGTTCTCATGCGGCCAACCGTTGCTCAAGAAAAACTACCAGTTTACCAGTAGATGGCCTTCAGAGGCAGGCCCACCGCCATCAAGGCTAAGAATCAGTAATGTCCAGAACTTCCACGAATCATTGAGAACCAAATAAAGATTTGGCTTGAGAATGGCTAAACTCCCTTCGACTCTAGACTAAAATTCAATTTCTATTCTCACAGAAACAAAACTCATCCATGTATACCAAGAAGAGAGAGGATTATATGGACAGGAAATTCTGTTTGGGCCCCTCAGCTCTGCACCATCAGAAGCACAATGAATACTCAACAGAGCAGGACATTAATTTACATCTCAACCTGGGAGACATTAAAAACCTATTTTTAACTTGTTGTATATAGTCTGTTTAGGTATGTGTCATGTATGTGTTTCACTATGACAGCCTGCAACTAATTTTCATTTTTGATGTGTGCCGTTGTGCCCACAGTAAAAAAAAATGTCAATAAAGGTTATCTTATCTCATCTCATCTCATCTCATCTCACCTCACCTCATTTTATCTTATCTTTCCCCATTAAAAAAAAAACCCTAAATTTTGCTCCTCAAATTGTACATTAAAGCAAAGTTTTGTCCTTAAGCATCCAAAACATTGTCCACTCCAATATGAAAATATCAAGAACATCATTTAGGGAAAAAATATAATTTCTCCCTACAACACACTAACCCATCCCGTCATTTTGTTAGCACATAAAAATGGATAGTCCCATCTCTGTTGACAGGTCCCTAAGAATTGTCACTTCATTTCCTCTGCCACAATCTCTTTCTCATCACACCGACTAGGATGGGAGACCACATGGAAATCCATCTAGCTTAACCTTTCTAACTGGATGCGGAAAGGTATTCCAAGAAACCCTACCCAGAACCAATACGAATGCAATACAAAAGTATAAAAAACAGGCTCCGTAAGTCCTTTTGGATACCAAGCAAAGAAGAATGATCACAGCCAAAGCCAAAGGAATTGCAAAAGAAAAAAGATAATAATTTCAATACCTTAATTAGAGACTTCCTTCCACAGCCATGAGGCAGAGAGAAGACTATTTTGAGAAGAAATAAAACGTATCCATCCTAGGAAGGAAACAGCATTAAAAGAGTTATTAGGATTTGGAAAGAATCCATTCCTTGTACAGATATTAAAATTAAAATGCCAAGACAAACACACTCGTTCATCTTCGGAGGTGGTGGTGGGGAGGAAAAGAGATGGCAAAGTTTTGAAAGATTTTATCATCTTGGTAATTATACACATCCATATATTACTGACAGAATTATTTATGGCCCAAGCATCTCATGGCCAGGTTTACACGCTCAGCAGACTCAACTGGTAATGTTTTTCATAAATTGTAGCATTGCAGGACAAGGGAACGAAAATTGGATGTTGGGCTAAGGAGAAAAACCCTTTTGTGCGCAGGAGGAAAAAAAAAAGGCCTGTCAAGGAAGATTACGGGTGGTAACCAGTTAAAGAATGAACCTATTGGCAAGTCTGCATTGTTTCTGTAGAATGTAGAGCCCTTTTTCCTTACCGTATTGTGGCATTTGACCCAACAGTGGAACTTGCTTTCAAGGCAAGCATGGCTAAAATTGCAGCATTGGCAATTTCAAACAAACTTTGTTAAGAGATAGGATTGCAGATCACTCAAAGCGGTGAACGCAGCCCAGAAATAAAATATTGTATTGCACTTGGTTGCACAGCCAAAAAAAGCTAATACAATCCTGGGTTCCATAAACAGAGGCATAGAATCAAGATCGTGTGAAGTATTAGTACCGCTTTATAAAACCCTAGTGAGGCCACACCTGGAATACCTCAGCCAATTTTGGTCACCATACTACAAAAAAGATGTTGAGATTGTCAGAGCATGCACAGTCTTATTGCGCTGAGGTAACCCAAGAGTAAATAAAGTAAACAATGGTTTGTAATGAAATGGTGGCTTATATTATACTATCTACAAATATACACTAGAAATAAAATACATACACGTGGTGAAACAGCAAATTCTAATACACAGCAATTACAGCAATCAAATGGATGAGAGAGGAAAAAAACTCCAGCAGGCCTTCCCTTTTATATTCAGACTCTTCAGACCAGGGGTCTTCAAACTTGGCCCTTTTATGACTTGTGGACTTCAACTCCCAGAATTCCTCAGCCAGGCAACTGGCTGAGGAATTCTGGGATTTGAAGCCCACAAGTCATGAAGGGGGCCAAAATTCCCCATGCTGGCTGAGGAATTCTGGGAGTTGAAGTCCACAAGTCATAAAAGGGCCAAGTTTGAAGAGTCTTAAAGGCACAGACGCAGACCCTGATGAGTCATTCCCATTTTTGCATCATCCACCTTACATTACATCATTACATTTTAGCCTTTAAATCAGGACCCTGACAGGAACCCTGGCAAAAGTTCAGAGAAGAGCAACTAAGATGATCTAAGGCCTGGAGACCAAAACCTACGAAGACCGGTTGCAGGACTTGGGTTTGGCTAGTCTAAAGAAAAGAAAAAATAGGGGAGACATGATAGCAGTATTCCAGTATTTGAGGGGCTGCCACAAAGAAGAGGGGGTCAAACTATTCTCCAGAGCACCAGAGGAAAGGACAAGAAACAATGGTTGGAAACTGACCAAAGAGAGAAGCAACCTGGAATTAAGGAGAAACTTCTTAACAGTGAGGGCAATTAACCAGTGGAACAGCTTGCCTCTAGCAATTGTGGGTGCTCCATCACTGGAGGTTTTTAAGAAGAGACTGGACACTTGTCTGAGATTTTATAGATTCTCCTGCTTGAGTGGGGGGCTGGACTAGAAGATCTCCAAGGTCTATTCTATTCTATTCTATTCTATTCTATTCTATTCTATTCTATTCTATTCTATTCTATTCTACTCATGTTGAACATAAACTGAATATGCAAAGGCAAGGATATCAGCCTGGCAACCCAATGTAAGTTAGTTCTCACTATCGTGTTCCCTATGGTTGTGAAAATTGGGCCTGAAAAAAGCAAGAAAAAATAGAAAATTAACTCATTTCAGTTGTGGTGCTGGAGAAGGCTCCTGTAAATTCCTTGGACAGCAAAGGTGACCAACAAGCAAGTACTGGAGCGCATAACACCATTGGAAGGCAAAAAAAAAAAAAATCACAAAACTGTGATTTCACAAGTGCACATAAAACCATTATGTTTATAAGATTCATATGAGAAGGAACTTCCATTCTAAAGAAAACAATAGATGTTCTTTCTGCATTATATGAAATGTTTTTGTTTGTTTGAAACGGTGTATATTGCACACTGCCTAAAGATGCAATTGGGTCAAGCAACTTACGCATTCAACTAAACCAACAAAGGTTTTTACCTAGCAAAAAGTATAAATGTTAGCAAGAAAAAACCATCAGTTTTTAACAGTACAGTATCATCATTTCTTACAAATGAAAATAAATATTTTTTAAGGGAATTTGAATAAAAAATGTATGTGCCTGGGGCATTGCATACCATGTGCTATTTATAAATTTTAGTTTTTTTTAAATTATTCAATGCTTAAAAATTGTCAGGAATATTAGTAATACAAACAATAAAAGGGGAAAGATTTATTAATCAGCATATTTCCAATATTACATCAGATATACTAGCAGGAGGATCCAATGGATAAGGTCAGGATAGGAAAAAGATTAAGATGGCAGCCATGGCTTCACAATCAAACTTGTTTTACTCTTGAGTCTATCCACATAAAAAGAGGTGGGGCTTCACTTGTAAAAGTCAGGTGCTGCCATCTTGACTTTTTTGACCACATCCTATAGCTGCCACTGGATACTAGAGATTAAAAATAGCAATTCTGTGGCCCAATTGCTTGCCCTGATAAAAATTTTGGATTATCTGTATGTTTTCTGATAATTCTGGATCTCTTCCATGTTTTTTCCCCCTTGTATTGAAGTAAGCATTCTTTGTATTTCAACTATGCTCATTTTAGATCTCAGGCTATTTTCTCTTGTGTGTCCCCAGCTGACAGCAAATACCTTTTTTTTCTTTTAGCAATTACAGCAGGGGTCTTCAAACTTGGCCCTTTTATAACTTGTGGACTTCAACTCTCAGAATTTCTCAGCCAGGCATGCTGACTGAGGAATTCTGGGAGTTGAAGTCCACAAGTCATAAAAGGGCCAAGTTTGGAGACCCCTGAATTACATCAACAACATTTCTGTGTCTCAGAGAAATCAAAATGGCAGCACAATCATGCAATCAAAGCCCCATCCCTTTTCACATGCATTGTTGTGGCTACCATCTTGATTGCTAGGGAGGATGGGGATCAAATCTAGTTGGATAAAAATGACACCAAACTACCAATCCTTTCCTTAATTGATGAATGGCTGGTGCCAATAATTCCAGGTATACCAGACAGGAAACATGACCAGATAACTGAATTATACTATATCTAGAAGACATAGAATAACAGAGTTGGAAGGGACCTTGGAGGTCTTCTAGTCCAACCCCCTGCTCAGGCAGGAAACCCTAAACCATTTCCGACAAATGGTTGTCCAGTCTCTTTCTAAAAACTTCCAGTGTTGGGGCATCCACAACTTCTGGAGGCAGGTTGTTCCACTGGTTAATTGTTCTCACTGTCAGGAAATTTCTCCTTAGTTTTAGGTTGCTTCTCTCCTTGATTACCATGTTTTCCTAAAAATAAGACCTATCCCAAAAATAAGCTCTAGCTTGATTTTTAGGGGTGGGCCTAATAAATAATAATAATAATAATAATAATAATAATACCAATAGTCATAGGCTCCTTGGGCGCAATCCCAAAACAACTGGAGCACCACTTGAACACCATTGGCATTGACAAATTTGCTATTAGTCAATTGCAAAAGGCGGCCTTATTAGGAACTGCTTCCATCCTGCGACGATACCTGTAATACCATCAAACATCCACATCTGCCTATCCCAGGTCCTGGGTAAGGACTCGATAGGTAGACAAAATGCCAAATCCAGTCTGAACATCTGGCTGACTGTGCGATGAATGATAATAATAATAATAAAGTTGGAAGGGACCTTGGAGTCCAACCCCCTGCTCAGGCAGGAAACCTATACCATTTCGGACAAATGGCTGTCCAGTCTCTTCTTAAAAACTTCCAGTGTTGGAGCATTCACCGCTTCTGGAGGCAGGTTGTTCCACTGGTTAATTGTTCTAACTGTCAGGAAGTTTCTCCTTAGTTCTAGGTTGCTTCTCTCCTTGATTAGTTTCCATCCACTGCTTTTTGGCATTTTGGCAGCTGTAGCACACTGCTGGCTCATATTTAAGTGATTGTCCACTAGGACTCCGAGGTCCCTCTCACAGTTACTACTATTGAGCAAGGTACCCCCTATACTATACCTGTACATTTGGTTTTTCTTGCATAAATGTAGAACCATTGAATTTCACCATTGAATTTCATTTTGTTAGATAGCGCCCAGTGTTCAAGTCTGTCCAGGTCCTCCTGTATCCTAAGCTTGTCTTCTGGAGTGTTGGCTATTCCTGCCAGCTTGGTGTCATCTGCAGATTTGATGATTTCCCCATCTATCCCCTCGCCCAAATCATTGATGAAGATGTTGAAGAGCACTGGGCCTAGAACAGAGCCCTGGGGCACCCCACTACACACTTCCCTCCATGTAGATGCAGTTCCATTGAGGACCACACGCTGAGTACGGCCGGTCAGCCAGCTACGGATCCATCTCGTGGTGATGCTAACCCACATTTTGTATTTGTATAGCTTTTACTCGTTTGTATGGTTTTAATGATTTTAACATTTCTGCAGTTGCTGCATTTAATCATGGATAAGTTGCAAAAATACACTTTAAAAAAATCGGGTTCAGCTTATCAGTGGATGGGCTTATCTGCAAGTTCAGGTAGCCCTCAGCTTACGACCAGAATTATGGGCTTACGTCACTGTGGTCATTAAGTGAGATGCCCACGGAAACCCAGCAATCCCTATTGCCGTTGTTATTCAGACCGGGTAAGATGGTGGGGGAGGCCCTGGGCTGCTGAATGAATGGTCGTAAGTCGAGGACTACCTGTGTGTACAATATGGGGAGGGTTTTTTTTTTCATTTTTATTTTCTTTGTTTATTTTTTGTACTGTTTTTCTGATTTAAGCTTTGCCAGGCATCCAGCATCACATCCGTGAGATGGGGTGGCTATATAAATTGAATAAAGAAAATAATTGAATAATGATACAGCTGCTGAGGGCAACTTCATTTTAACACTTCTAAAAAAAACCTTACCCTTTTGCGTATTCCAGAAACTTTTTTTCTGTTTCTTTGTTTGGCATATTTATTTTATCGTTTATATCCTGACTTTACCGTTTTGACAAAGAACTCAAGGCAGCTAACACACCTAATGCAGGGAGTCCTTGAGTTACAACAGTTCGTTTAGTGACCATTCAAAGTTACAATGGCACTGAAAAAAGTCATTTAGGACCATTTTAACACCTGTGACTGTTGCAGCCATCCCCATGGTCACGTGATTTACATTTGGATGCTTGGCAACTGACTTACATTTATGATGGTTGTAATCGCCCTTTTGCGACCTTCTGACAAACAAAGTCACGTCAAGAGGGAAACCAGATTCACTTACCAACCATGTGTTAATTTAAGAACTGCAGGGATTCACTTAACAAATGTGGCGGGAAAAGTCATAAAACGGGGCAAAGCTCACTTAAGAAGTTTCTCACTTAGCAACATAATTTTGGGGGGCTCAGTTGTGGTCATATGTACTTTTCACACTTATGACCGCTGCAGTATCCCCACGGTCACGTGATCAAAACTCCAACGCGTGGCCACTGGAGGGTCATGTGACAAGCAAAGTCAATGGGGAAAGCCGGATTCAATTAACAAGCGGTGAATGCTCCAACACCGGAAGTTTTTAAGAAGAGACTGGACAGCCATTTGTCCGAAATGGTATAGGGTTTCCTGCCTGAGCAGGGGGTTGGACTAGATGACCTCCAACGTCCCTTCCAACTTTACTATTATTATTATTATTATTATGGATCATCGCACAGTCAGCCAGATGTTCAGACTGGATTTGGCATTTTGTCTACCTATTGAGTCCTTACCCAGGACCTGGGATAGGCAGATGTGGATGTTTAATGGTATTACAGATATCGTCGCAGGATGGAAGCAGTTCCTAATAAGGCTGCCTTTTGCAATTGACTAATAGCGAATTTGTCAATGCCAATGGTGTTTAAGTGGTGCTCTAGTTGTTTTGGGATTGCACCCATGGAGCCTATCACTATTGGTACTACCCTTGCTTGCTTTTGCCACAGTCTTTCTATTTCTATTTGTAGGTCTTTGTATTTTGTTATCTTCTCCAGTTCTTTCTCTTCTATTCTGCTATCTCCAGGCACTGCCACGTCCACTATCCAGACTTTTTTGTCTTTCTTATCGACAATTGTTAAGTCTGGGGTGTTATGTTGCAGGTGCTTGTCTGTTTGAATTATTATTATTATTATTATTATTATTATTATTATTATTATTATTATTATTTCTTCTTAAAAGATTGTCAAAGGTGATCACGTGACCCCAGGGACACTGCAACCATCATAAATACGAGCCAGTCTGAATTTTGAGCACATGACCATGTGGATGCTGCATTGGTCCTAAGTATGAAAAATGGTCATAAGTCACTGCTTCAATCCCACTTCGAGCCATCACTAAATGAACTGTTGTAACTTGAGGACCACCTCTATTTAATAAATAACAGTTAAATTCTCATTTCGCTTGCTTTTCCTGGTGCCCGGCTTCCACAATTTGCAAAATTAGCCCTGCTTAAAGTTTTTGGGGGAAAGTCTTTAGTGGCGCAAATGCAAAGGCAGACATTGCTATCTCGTTCTGTCAGCCCAAAGCCTGCTTTATCTACCTGTCACCTGCTTTGCGAGGGCAGATTACCTTTTTCTCAAACTTGGCACATCCAATTAAGGGACCCTCACCAGCCAGGCAGGTGTGCAAAGTGCAAACTCGCGCCTATTCGCGTTTGTAATTATCAATAGAGGAAAAAGTTAAGTGCCCGGGCTTGTCATAACTGTTGCCCTGACAACCGTTAGTACTTGGAGACTCTGCCGAAGCAAACATGACAGCCTGACACCTTTTCCCATGAAAAAGATGATTATGTTGGTTTGGGTCTCCTCCCAATTTACAATTCCAGCTTGGGCCTCGTTCAGCTTCTTCCCCCCCCCCCATCCCCCAGGGAAGCTGGCTTATCCAAGCCTTATGTCCCATGACATCAAATTCATGGTTTGTCAACGTGGAAATCTAACACAGGGGTGTATTTTTTTGGCACACGTCAACACCTCCCCTACCCCCCAGCCTTGTGCATGTTTCCTCACAGATTTTCAGAATTTGGCATTAGGCGTGGGGCTCATGTTCAAGTGCTGGCTGGGGATTCTTGGAGATGTAGTTTTAACCTTGAGGGTCCCAACATGGCAGCAGAGGGTGCCAAAGTAGCCACAAATACCTCATTTGGCTCCTATTTCATATATATATATATAAACATACATACCTACATACATATATATAAGAGATATAGAGATAGATAGAAGATAGATAGATAGATAGATAGATAGATAGATAGACAGATAGACAGATAGATAGACAGATAGACAGATATAGATAGATAGATGATAGATGAGAGAGAGAGACAGACAGACAGACAGACAGACAGACAGACAGACAGACATATCAGGGGTCTTCAAACTTGGCCCATTTATGACTTGTGGACTTCAACTCTCAGAATTCCTCAGCTGGCTAAGTCATAAAAGGGCCAAGCTTGAAGACCCCTGATATAGACAGACAGAAAGACAGACAAACAGACAGACAGATGATAGAGATAGATAGATCTATCTGTCTGTCTGTCTGTCTGTCTGTCTGTCTGTCTGTCTGTTTGCCTGCCTGCCTGCCTGCCTGCCTGCCTGCCTGCCTGCCTACCCACCCACCCACCCACCCATCCATCCATTCATCCATCCATCCATCTATTGCTGGTCGCTTGTTCCTTCTGTGTCTGGAGTTTGTCGGTGGCAGGCAGAGGACAGCTGACACTATCTATCTATCTATCTATCTATCTATCTATCTATCTATCTATCTATCTATCTATCTATCTATCTATCTATCTACCTACCTACCTACCTACCTACCTGATTGACTGACAGTTGAGATTGGGTGGGGGGGACGGGCTTGAGTCACCACCCCATCTTAACGGTCAGTTCCTATCCTATCCTCCCTCCCCTCTCCCAACACAACTAATGACATTTCTTGCATGGGAAACTAAACGTCTTCTTCCTCAAGGGGGAAAAATAAAGAGTCCAGTTGCCTTTGGAAAAAGCCCTTTTGAGAATGAACTGAATTGTGCCTCAGGTGTTGAAGGGATTTCTGAAGTGGCATGGGTGCGATTTTATTGCCTCTTTCCCAGGAAGGCGCTGGAAATTAGTGAAACGACAAAACTGTCAAAACAGAGAGATTGATATCGAGAAATATGCAAAGGAACCCTGCCTTTCTCCCCCATGCTGAGGAAAGATAAGTGGCATTCTTTTTAATAGGACATAAAAGTTCTCTCCTTAATGGAGCACATGATTTATGGCTAATATTTGTTTCTGGTTTAAGCGTGTTGGCGTGATTTGCAAGCCGGCGGTTATGTCGGTAGTTAAACCTATTGAGATGCAAAGTACGGCAGCTCGGAAGCCATTTTTCTCCTCCATTTTGGGTCAGCGGAAGGAACTCTTCTAGGCCTCTGAGAAAGAAAGAACTTTCTAGAAGGGAAGCACTGAGGGAGGTGGCAATTTCATGGATGCATTCACATCTGCATCTGTTTTAAAAGGGCAGATAGAATCTTCTGTGCTTTTTTAAAACCAGGTTTCGTTCCATTTGCAGAATCAAATTTTCTTTGATTTGTTTGAGAGCCAGTTTGGTGAAGTGGTTAAGGTGCTGGCCTAGAAACCAGGAGACTAACCTTACTTTAGGCATGAAAGTTGCTGCTGACTTTGTGCCAATCAACAAGAGATGGTGAGTTCTAATCCTGCCTTAAACATTAAATCCGGCTGGGTGAATTTGGGCCAATAACCAGGAGATGGTGAGTTCTACTCCTGCCATAAGCATGAAAGCCAGCTCAGTGACTTTGGGCCAATCATCCAGAGGGGGTGAGTTCTAGTCCTGACTTAAAGATTAAATCTGGCTGTGTGAATCTGGGCCAATCACCAGAGGTGGTGAGTTCTAGTCCTGCCTGAAACATTAAATCCGGGTGGGTGAATTTAGGCCAATAACCAGGAGACAGTGAGTTCTAGTCCTGCCTTAAGCATGAAAGTCAGCTCAGTGACTTTGGGCCAATCCCCCAGAGATGGTGAATTCAAGTCCTGCCGTAGGCAAGTAAGCTGGCCGAGTGACTTTTGGCCAATATCAGGAGATGGTGAGTTCTAGTCTTGCCTTCACCATAAAAGCCATCTGGGTGAGTTTGGAATCACCTCTGTAATTAAGACAACAAATACATACATGTATACATACATACATACATACATACATACATACATTATTAATACCACTTTACAATGCCTTGGTAAGGCCACACTTGGAATACTGCATCCAGTTTTGGTCACCACAATGTAAAAAAGATGTTGAGACTCTAGAAAGAGTACAGAGAAGAGCAACAAAGACGATTAGGGGACTGGAGGCTAAAACATATAAGGAATGGTTGCTGGAATTGGGTATGTCTAGTTTAATGAAGAGAAGGACGAGGGGGGATAGGATAGCCGTGTTCCAGTATCTCAGGGGCTGCCACAAAGAAGATGGAGTCAAGCTATTCTCCAAAGCACCTGAAGGCAGGACAAGGAGCAATGGATGGAAACTAATCAAGGAGAGAAGCAACCTAGAACTAAGGAGAAACTTCCTGACAGTTAGAACAATTAACCAGTGGAACAATCTGCCTCAAGAAGCGGTGAATGCTCCAACATTGGAAGTTTTTAAGAAGAGACTGGACAACCATTTCTCTGAAATGGTATAGGGTTTCGTGCTTGAGCAGGGGGTTGGATTAGAAGACCTCCAACTTTATTATTATTATACACATACATCCTTATTAATACATGATAAAAAGTTTGTATGTTATAAAGTTCTCTCTCTGGATCTAACTTTTGTGATGAGAAGTTTTTGATCTCTGCAGACTCCAATTTGAATTGAATTGTACAAACAGTCCCCAGGATTTTGCATTTCCAGACGGTTCTAACAATTCCTGCCTCAAAATAAATACAAAAACACATTGAGAAGCGTGGGTTTACGGTATCTTTTTAAATAAATAAATAAATAAATCTTTGAGTGTACAGACATCAAAGCATGTTCAACAGTGCAGAAAACAACAGGCATATGGCTAAGAGACACAATTAAAAAAACAGATTGATTTGATGATAGTCTCTGTGACAGTGTGAATCCCTTTGTTACCTCTAAGAAGAAAGTTAGTCGTGGGAACCACAAGAAACTGTTCGAAATCCATTGTTTGAGCAATGCTATTTGGTTAGTCCAAACTTGTTACGTTTTCAAGACTCCCAGATTTCTTGAATAGGCAGCAGATTACAAAAACAAGACAAAACAAAGCAAAGCAAAACAACAACAAAAAAGTAGTTTGACTGAAAGAAATATAAAAGGCACATTGAAACAATGACCTCTGCCTGGCCAGAAAAGTGGGAGAATCTTACAGCTGTGACCAAGGACCCCTGTTCACAGTCACCCACTAATCACCCCTTTGACTACTGCCATGAACTCTACATGGGGCTGCCCTTGAAAAATGTCTGGCAGCTTCAATTGGTTTCAAATATAGTGGCCCACATTTTGTACACATGTACAATGCAGGAGCTGTATTGCCTGACAGAATAGAATAGAATAGAATAGAATAGAATAGAATAGAATAGAATAGAATAGAATAGAATAGAATAAAGCTGGAAGGGACCTTGGAGGTTTTCTAGTCCAGCCCCTTGCTCAAGCAGGAGAACCTATATCGTCTCAGACAGGTGGATGTCCAGTCTCTTCTTAAAAATATCCAGTGATGGAGCGCCTACGATTTTTGGGGATAAGCTGTTCCATTGGTTGAAACTGTTCGAAATTCATTGTTTGAGCAACACTATTTGGTTGGTGCAAACTTCTTGAATTTGGTACGTTTTCAAGATTCCCAGATTTCTTTAAGAGGCAGCAGATTACAAAAACAAAACAAGGCAAAAGAAAAAAAAGTAGCTTGACAGAAAGTTATATAAAACGCAAGCCAGCATGGCTGGCTGAGGAATTCTGGGAGATGAAGTCCACAGGTCTTATAGTTGCCAGATTTGGAGACCATTGCTGTAATCCATTCTTGAAACCTAGAAACAACCAAACTCAACATGTGCTCAGAAATCATTTTTAGGAAACTGATGGTGGGTGGGATCCGTTTATTCATCTCATCTTGACTCTAAGGAAGAGTCCATTCATCAGCTTTTATGTTTCGTTCACAGAGGCAACCTGCAGTCTGGGTAATGTCCCAGTCTAATGACCTTTCCTTAGAGTCACAAAATAGGCAGGCCAGAGTGAAGGAAAAATGAGTGGTTGGTTTCGCATAATTCAGATCCAAAATGAGTTAATCTGCTTTCTAAAAGCAAACGTTAACCATTGGTGACCTCAAAGGGTGAAATGCAGTTGGGCCATTAGCATACTAGCTTTGAAGCTGCTGACCTTTGCCGCTTCTTGTTTCTTTGAGAGATAATAGAGTTGTGTGCATATAATATTGATTTAGCGGTGGGAATGTATCACATGCATTTTCCACCTGGGTTACAATTTTTATATTTTTCCCAAGAGTACAATTATTATTTTTCTTTAAAAAAGTGAAAAGACCTGACTATCCTCTTCAACAGAAGTAATACTGTAGCTCTTAGACTTATATACCACTTCACAGTGCCTTACCGCCCTCTCTAAGTGGTTTACAAATACAGCATATTTGCCCCCAACAATCTGGGTCTTCATTTTACTGACCTTGGAAGTATGGGAGGCTGAGTCAACCTTGAGCAGGTGAGAACCGAATTCCTGGAGTGAGCAGTGAGTTACTGCATTCTAATCACTGTGCGGAAGGAAGGAAGGAAGGAAGGAAGGAAGGAAGGAAGGAAGGAAGGAAGGAAGGAAGGAAGGAAGGGAGGGAGGGAGGGAGGGAGGAGGAGGAGGAGGGAGGGAGGGAGGAAGGAAGGAAGGAAGGAAGGAAGGAAGGAGAAAGAAAGAAAGAAAGAAAGAAAGGAGAAAGAAAGAAATAGCAATAGCACTTATATACTGCTTCACAGTGCTTTACAGCCCTCTCTAAGCAGTTTACAGAGTCAGCCTACTTGCCCTCAACAATCTAGAGATCCTCATTTTACCGATTTCAGAAGGATGGAAGGCCGAGTCAACCTTGAGCTGGTCAGGATCGAACTCCTGGCAGTGAGCAGAGTCAGCCCTGCAATACTGCATTCCAACCACTGCGCCACCAGAGCTCAACTAATTCAGGATTATCTTAATTCCAGACTGGGGATCTCATGAGCCATAGACCACCCTGGAATTTCCAGCTATATCATGGAAATCAGTGGCTCAGACTGAGTTCTGTTATAAAACAGTTTGATCCTTGAAGGAGACCGACTCTATGCCTTACTATGTTTTCGCAGCAGTCCAGATATATCGCTTTCAACTGATAAATTTCTCATCCAGCATTGAGCAATCTGGGGGATTTTAAGCGTTGAAGTCCACAGATGCAGAAAGGGGTTCAGATTGGAAGTCTATGGAGATTCTCAAACATCCAGATCATGGTTGTCCCAAAGGTGCTTTTTCCAAAAGGCAACTGGATTTTCTTTTAAAGGTTTCACTTCTCATCCAAGAAACATCTTCATTTTTAAACTGACTGGTGGGGAAGGGAAAGGAAGGGAAGGGAAGGGAGAAGGGGAGGGGAATGGAATGACAGGGCAAGGCAAGGCAGGAGAAAGGGAAGAGAAGGGATGGGAAGGAGAAAAAGAAGGGATGGAGAAAGGGAAGGGAAGAGATGGAATGGGCAGGAGACAGGGAAGGAAAGGGGGAAGGGAAGGGGAAGAGAGGGGCAGGAGAAAGGGAGGAGAAGGGAAGGAGAAAGGGAAGGGAAGGGAGAAGGGGAGGGGAAGAGAAAAGGAGGAGAAAGGAAGGAGAAAGGAAAGGGAAGGGCAGGAGAAAGGAAAGAGAAGGAAAGGGATGGGAAGAAGAAAGTGAAAGGAAGGGAAGGAGAAAGGGAAGAGAAGAAGGAGAGGGAAGGGAAGGAAAAAGGGAAGGGAAGGAAGGAGAAGAAGGAAAGGGAAGGGAAGGAAGGAAGATAGATACTGTATCTCTAAAACAGTGTTCCTCAACCTTGACAATTTTAAGGCATGTGGACTTCAACTCCCAGAATTCCACAGCCAGCGCTGTGGAATTCTGGGAGTTGAGGTCCACATGCCTTAAAATTGTCAAGGTTGAGAAACACTGCTCTAAAACTAAGAGAAATGGGAAGGACAGCACAGACACAAATGAAAGGGACCCAATCTTGTGACCAATAAAGATGCAATTTTAATTATGTGCTCAAGGACTAACACATACATTAGAAAGTATGAATTAATATCCTCTAGGTAATTGCAGGTGCATATGAAAGTAGGAATCCACAGGTTGGTACTAGCTGCATGTTCTACTTGAGTAAATGGTGATAACGAAAAAGGCAGAGATGAGCTTTGGGGGAAAATTGTGCAGCACTCTGATTGAATGTAAACCAGAGGAAATACTATTCTGCTAGACAACATGTATTGACGTGTGAAAATTAGATGAGAGAGTAATAAGGACATTCAGAGGTACAAGAAGGAATGATAATAGCGACTGATTGGTAGGTGTACGCTCCCCAAAAACCCAACACACAACCTGTCTATTTTCAATGCGCAAGCATAAATATTGATATGTAAGCATGGCAAAGGAATGTAGAAATCTGAAAGCGTGACTGATTTAATTGTTTATGATGAAAGGTTAAGAGAATCAGCAAAGGATGCAACAATAATGAGTCATTTGAATGTGAGATAGACCATTGTTTGTTAGGGTCAAAAATGAAACTTGAGGGGGGGGAAAATGGACGTGGAAAAAAATGAGAAACAGAAAAAAAACCACCAATCTGAATTTCACATAAAATCACTGCAGGAGTTAAATTAGTAATATGATTGTTAAGTAAATCTGGCTTTCCCCATTGACTTTGCTTGACAGAAGTTCGCAGGAGGGGATCACGTGAACGTGGGACACAGCAACCATCATAAATATGAGCCGGTTGCCAAGCTTCCGATTTTGATCATGTGAATATGAGGATGACACAACGGTTGTAAGTGGGAAAAACGGTCATCAGTCACTTTGTAACTTTGTCATTGTAACTTCAAGTGGCCACCAAACAATTGGTTATAAGCCTAGGACACGGGTAGGCAACCTTGGCTCTTTTATGACTTGTGGACTTCAACTCCCACAATTCCTGAGCCAGCATGGGGGATCTATGGCCCCTTCATGACTCGTGGACTTCAACTCCCAGAATTCCTGAGCCAGCTATGCTGAGGGGAAAGGGAGAGGTTTCCAAGCTGAGCCAGGCTGGCTTAGGAATTCTGGGAGTTGAAGTCCACCAGTCATAAAGCAGCCTAGGCCTAGGCCAGAGTGAGGCAACCTTGGCTCTTTTATGACTCGTGGACCTCAACTCCCAGAATTCCTGAGCCAGCCAGACTGAGGGGAAAGGGAGAGGTTTCCAAGCTGAGCCATGCTGGCTGAGGAATTCTGAGCGTCAAAGTCCACGAGTCATAAAAGAGCCAAGGTTGCCTACCCCTGATCTAGGACAATCTGTGGTGTAATAGATACCGTTGTGTGTCCACAGCATGGATTGTCTACATGTTTTTTTCCCTCTGAGAATGAAATTCCTGTGCATTCCATCTTTCTTTCTCAAATAAATTTGGATATTGTTGGTAATTCCAAAGGGTTTGTAGTCAACCTGTTTATTTTTTATGAATTTGGTGACAAACCAGAGCAGGGATCTTCAAACTTGGCCCTTTTATTACTTGTGGACTTCAACTCCCAGAATTCCTCAGCCAGGCACGCTGGCTGAGGAATTCTGGGAGTTGAAGTTCACAAATCATAAAAGGACCAGGTTTGAAGACCCCTGAACTAGAGTTACATTCATGAGGTTGTGCCTTCTAATAAATGTATTAGCTGGAGAAGGTGCAACTGGGCAACTTGAATTTTTACAAATCATAGCCTAACATGGCTCTTGTTGTTTCAGCTGAGAACAGTCTACAAGGGCTTCCCCAAAGGGCCGGTAAAGTCAATCAGCTGGCCATGGACATACAAAGTCCCATATTGTTTCTATGTGAATCACACGTGACACAGGTAAAAGAAAAGATGGGGTCTGGTTCAACAGAGGGTAGCATCATGATCATGGGAAGTGATAGTAAAATTTTATATTACACTGGTAAGACCACAGTTGGAATACGGCATCCAGTTCTGGTCAACATGATACAAAAAAAAAGATGCTGAGATGCTAGAAAGAGTGCAGAGAAGAGCAACAAAGATGATTACGAGGATGGATGCTAAAGATACGAAGTACGGTTGCTGGAATTGGGTATGTCTGATGAAGAGAAGGACTAGGGATGACATGATAGCGGTGTTCCACTATCTCAGGGGTTGCCCCAAAGAAGAGGGAGTCAAGCTGTTCTCCAAAGCACCTGAAGGCAGGACAAGAAGCAATGGGTGGAAACTAATCAAGGAGAGAAGCAACCTAGAACTAAGGAGAAACTTTCTGACAGTTAGAACAATTAATCAGTGGAACGGCCTGACTCCAGAAGTTGTGAATGCTCCATCACTGGAGGGTTTAAAGAAGAGACTGGACAGCCATTTGTCTGAAATGGTATAGGGTTTCCTGCCTGAGCAGGGGGTTGGACTAGATGACCTCCAAGGTCCCTTCCAACTTTACTATTATTGTTGATCATTGCATGGTCAGCCAGATGTTCAGACTGGATTTGGCATTTTTGTCTACCTATCGAGTCCTTACCAAGGACCTGGGATAGGCAGATGTGGATGTTTGAATTGATGGTATTACAGATATCGTCGCAGGATGGAAGCTGTTCTTAGTAAAGCCACCTTTTGCAATTGACTAATGGCCAATTAGTCAATGCCAATGGTGTCCAAATGGTGCTCCAGTTGTTTTGGGATTGTTATTATTATTGCTGTTATTGTTATTGTTGCTGTTGTTATTATTATTATTATAGGATTGGAGGCTAAAACATATGAAGAACTGTTTGCAGGAATTGGGTATGTCTAGTTTAATAAAAAGAAGGCTTAGGGGAGACATGATGGCTCTCCTTCGAATACTTGAAGGGCTGACATAGGGAAGAGGCTGTTGATTTATTCCCCATAACACTGGAGGGCAGGACAAGAAACAATGGGTGGAAGCTCATTAAAGAAACATCCAACCTGGAATAAAAGTTAATCAATGGAACAATGTCTCCTGTAACTGTGGGTGCTCCATTGCTAGAGGTTTTCAAGAAAAAAAATGGACAACCATCTGTCTGGGATGGTATAAGGATTCCTGGTTTGGGCAGGGGGTTGGACTAGAAGACCTCCAAGGTCCCTTTCAGCCTTTGATTCTACAATAAGAATGCTTCTCTTGTGAAGATTGACCGAAATCATAAGCAATTCTTGAAACTCTTGTAAAATTCTCTTTGAGCTGGGTTTGGATTGCTAAAATAGATATGGCAAGGATGACAGTAGTAATGTTAAAAATAATAATGTGCGAAACGGACTGGGAGATACATTTCACCATCTTAAAAAAAAATAGCTCCTTTTTATGACATTGAGAAGTGGTTTTTTTTTTTCCTATGGACTATTATGATGCTTTTAACAACTTGCAAAGTCCTTTGAGAAACTAGGTTTATGATGAAAGACACATACACCCCAATTAAATTATCTTTCGTCCCACCAGTTCCTTGCTCCAAATGGTCTACCTGCCTCTTGGGATACCGAACAATTTTATTGTTCTATTACTTTGAAATCCCACAAGTCATCATGATGGGATGAGCAAAAAAAAAAAAAAAAAAGGGTTCAGCGATGAACTGAACATGAAGTCACCAGATTTAGAAAAACTAGTTTTCACCAAACTTATTTCTAGGCTGGTCCATTACCGATGGCTAATAAGTCATCACTGCCCTGGATGGAGGTGATGAGCCATTTGACTCCTAGACCAGGTGTCCTCACTTTCATCCTTTGTCAAGCACTACAAAACTGACAAATATGCCTCCTCAGATGCCTCATTTGGTTGCAGGGTATTGCAACACGTAATATCAACCAGCGGGACCCAGGCTCAAACTATTTCCCCCCCCCCCTTAGGGACAACAGGGCTTTGGAATGTCCCATTTGTGGATTCTCCATCCAATCACGCTGAACGCCTTTTCTCAGCATGATGATGGAGAATCCACTCCCTCCCTTTTAGGGTCAGTTTTGCCCCTGGTTCCAGTGTAAGGAAAGCACCCGCATCGGACTAACGTCTGTGTCTCGCCTTAGTCTCAAACTGGGGTGCTCTTACACAGCAGAGGCGTAGCTACACTTCAGACTTAGTCTCATTGGAGCAGGAAGATTAAGACAACCCGAGGTAAAAAAGATGTTGAGACTCTAGAACAGGTATAGGCAACCCAAAACACTCAAAGAACCACTTGGACCATTTCCCACCGAAAACAAAACACTGGAAGCCGCAAAACCCTTTCAATATCTAAAATGAAGATAACACTGTATATATCCTTTTTTATCTTTATTATATGTAAACACACACACACATATATACAAATATGTATACACACACACACACACACATACACAAACACACATATATAGATGCATATAGGTCTTTGGTTGTTCGGGTTTTCTCCCGCGTAAAATTAGAAGGGTCTTGGCGATGTTTCGACGAAGTCCCATTCGTCATCTTCAGGCTGGTGTTTTCAGCTTCGTGCTCCTTGAAGCACGAAGCTGAAAACACCAGCCTGAAGATGACGAATGGGATTTCGTCAAAACGTCGCCAAGACACTTCCAATTTTACGCGGGAGAAAACCCGAATAACCAAAGACCTACATACAAACACCCGCAAAACCTCAGAAAACATACATACATATACATATAATATATTACACACACACACACACACACACACACACACTAAAGGTAAAAAAAGGATATATGCAGTGTTATCTTCATTTTAGATCTCAAAAGGGTTTCTCTCTTTCTCTCCCTCCCTCTCTTTCTCTCCCCCCTCTCTCCCTCTCTGCAATCTTCTGCTTACCTGGCAAGCTGGCTTCAAGCTGTTCTCCAACAAGCTCAGGGGTAGGCAACCTCGGCTCTTTTATGACTCATGGACTTCAACTCCCAGAATTCCTGAGTCAGCATAGCTGGGCTAGCTAGCTCTCTCCTGCCCTTCTTGCTTCCTGTTTCCTGCAGAGACGCAGCAAAGGGAGGAGCCTCACCTAGTAAGCTTTTCAGCTCGTTGGAGAACATCTTGAGTCCACTCTCTTTTTTACACACACACACACACATACAAAGACACAAACACACACACACAAAGAGAGAGAGAGAAGCAGGGAAGCACAAGTGCCTCTCTCTGTCTCTGTCTCTCTCTGCAAATGGCAGAGGAGGCTGGGAGCCGCAGGGGAAGGCTCAAAGAGCCACATGCGGCTCCAGAGCCACAGGTTGCCGACCTGTGTCCTAGACACACAGCTCCTGCTGAAGAGCAGAGGAAGCCATAATTGTGTGTGTGTGGAGGGGGGGATTGCACAGATTCATCTTGTGTGCCTGCTACACTCTTTTCTGGACCAGGAAGCTTTGCTCGCAGTGTAGGGGAACGTGTTGCAGAACTGGGGGTGGAGTTAAAAGAGGGATCAGCCTAGAATCCTTGCTGTTGTGATTCCTCGCCTGCCAGCGGATCTGGCACCAGAGTCCAAGGAATCAGATGAGGAGAAGGAGGTGCCTGGGTTCACATTGGAGTCTGGGGAAGGCTCTGAGGAGCAAGAAGACTCAGAGCCAGATGTGAAACCGGGCCCACTTACTCATGTTCAGGCAGAGACACAGCTGTTTTGTGGGCCAGAACTAAACGATGAAGAGGAACAGCTGGGGCCAGTCCCGGATGTGCAGATGCTCAGAGAGGAGAGACGAGCAAGACAATGGACGTCAATGGGACACCTCCATAGGCAAAATAAGAGACATAAGAAGCCATGCCCTGGCTGGACTCTATAGAGGAGAGGTGTGGGAGGTGCTGGTTGCCAAAGTCAACTGTTTATGCTATGGCTTCGTGCTTCTGTTGTTAGATTTCTTGCATCAGGATTCTTGGACATTTAACCAGGTTTGTCGGATTTCTGTGTGTTTGAGTGACCTGAACCTTGAGCATTCCAGCTGAGAACTCAGAGACTGATCTTGTTCATTTCAACAGCTTCAAGGACTGGTTGGAGTTTGTTCCATAAAAGCTGTGTCAAAATAAAAGGGTTTTTTTTTCCCTTACAAAGTCCTGCCTTGTTCAGTGAAAAGGGGTTTTCCTCTGACTAAGCCAGTGGTTCTCAACCTTTTTAATGCCGTGATCCCCAACCAGTCATAAGTCGAGGACTACTCAACTGGTCGTAAGTCAAGGACTACTCAACTGGTGCAGCAGCGTTTGCAGAATGGGACTTTTGGCAGGCTCAGCAGGGCAGAGACAGCCTGGACAATTCCTATTGGCTTTTGAAAGCCAATAGAATTAGACTCTATTCAAGAGAGTCTATTCTATTAGCTTTCAAAAGCCAATAGAATAAAAGGAAGTAGCACAGCTAAGGAAAAGGGGAAAAGAATGGCGGACTGTGTTGTTTGGCGACCCCCATGAAATGGTCATTCGACCCCAAATGGGGTCCCGACCCACAGGTTGAGAACCACTGGACTAAGTGGTTGAGCAGTACTCATGTAGGCTGGGACGGAACACTTACATAGCCACAAACAAAGTCCAAGTGTACGTGTTCACTTTGAGAGCGGGCAACTAAATTTCATTTTTGATGTGTGTTGTCGTGCTCAGAGTAAAAAAATGACAATAAAAGATTACCTTATGTTATCATATCTACAGCCTAGGAACCACAGAGACAAACACTGCATTAATAAAGGAGAATATTGGTAGCTCAGGATTGAAATGAGGGTTAGTGTTACCTAGTTTGGTTTATGAAACGTCTGCAGGAAAACCACGAATCTCACAAAGCGAGCACCAAGGATCCCTCATTTCAACCCTGAGTTACAAATATTCTCCTTTATTAATTCAATGCTTGAATTAAGGGCTCTTCAACCACTGAATTCTCGGGGCTAAAATGTTCTCTACGCTCACTGTTGGATACAAATAGCAACTCTTTCTAAAATTTTGCAAGTCGATCTATTAATCAGAGACTTTGGATGTTCCCAGGAGATCCTAAAGGATAGGGAGGGAAATGGGGAGTATCGCAAAATATTTGTTATGCTGTACGAATGTTTGTTTGTTTTTCTTCTTAATTGGTTTGCTATTTCTCAATGTGAAAAAAATAATAATAACATTGGCTTGCTTCCATGCTGGAATTATGTTAAAAGAGGAAGAGGCCTGCTATTCTGATTGTATAAATGTGGGATCAAGTTGTAGTGTATAAGGAAATTGCAGCTATGCTACTTTGGAAAGTTCAAAGTTCAAGATCAGATCTGGAATGCAATCAAAGCATTGGAAGAGCTGTCTATGTTTTCAGCCATCAAGCACCCAACAAATAGAAATTAGAAATGGACCAATTTTGGGAGATTGCAATGATCCACATGAACGTCTATAGCAGAGATAGGCAACCTTGGCTCTTTTATGACTCGGGGACCAACTCCCAGAATTCCTGAGCCAGCACAGCTGGCTCAGGAATTCTGGGAGTTGAAGTCCACGAGTCATAAAAAAGCCAAGGTTGCCTACCCCAGGTCTATAGCCTGAAATCAAATGCTCATTTGAAATACTGAACAGCAAGAAGCATTTCTAAGCTGGCAATCTTGTACGAGGTAGAAGAAAAGAGACGATGACCAGGATCAAGGTGGATGGACCCTTCTAGTGACAAGGGGAACACTATTGAGAGTCATGAAAGATCACATTAGGGATACATCACCTTGGAGGAAATTTATCCATGTGGACACTAGGAGCTGAAATAGGTTTGATGTCATATCATCAACCACCAATCGGTCAACCAATCAAGTCAGACAGTTAACCCACCCCAATGAACCATGCATGAATGAATCAGAATCTGATGGAGGTTTAAAACTTTTGGAATACTAGTCTTGCTAGTGCACTGATGATGTTATCAAGTTGGGTCATGAAACGTCTGCAAGAAGACAACCAAGCTCAGAGAGCACCAAGGACCCCACAATCATTCTCCCCCTCCTCCTCCTCCTCCTCCTCCCCTCCTCCCTCTCTTACCTTCCCCTTCCCCTCTTCCTTCTTCTCCACCTCTCCAATCTCACTCCCTTCTAGTACTGA
Source organism: Crotalus tigris (assembly GCF_016545835.1). Taxonomy (NCBI): domain Eukaryota; kingdom Metazoa; phylum Chordata; class Lepidosauria; order Squamata; family Viperidae; genus Crotalus; species Crotalus tigris. The sequence continues at coordinate 13,865 of NW_024098435.1, read as the reverse complement.
TGATGTTATCTAGTTGGGTCATGAAATGTCTGCAAGAAGACAACCAAGCTCAGAGAGCATCAAGGACACCACAATCATTCTCCCCCCCTCCTCCTCCCCTCCCCCTCTCTTCCCTTCCCCTTCCTCTCTTCCTTCTTCTCCACCTCCTCCAATCTCACTCCCTTCTAGTACTGATGATGTTATCTAGTTGGGTAATGAAATGTCTGCAAGAAAACCATCAAGCTCAGAGAGCATCAAGGACCCACAATTGTCCTCCTCCTTCTCCTCCTGCTCCTCTTCCTCCTCCTCCTCCTCTTCCTCCTGTTGTTTTCCACAAAACCCACCTTCTTCTAGCACTGATAGTGTTACATAGTTGGGTAATGAAACGTCTGCAAGAAAACAATCAAACTCAGAGAACAACATCAAGGACCCCACAATTCTAGTCTATATTTACTATTAAAATTAATAACAACTGATTATTGGATAGTGGATAAAGATCTTGGCATTTGACATATATCCAAGCTGCAGATAAAAATCTAGCATATGAAAACAATGTAAATAAATGAAGGAGATTGTCCACACCATTTCCACGGATAATCTGTCGTTTTGGACCCAGATTACCGAACTAACTATGAAGTTCCTTCTGGAAGATGTATGCATCTTAAGTGCAAAGACCCCGATTAAATTTCCTTGGCAAATAAACTCCTTTTTTTTTTTGTCTTTTAAAATCTCAGCCAAAGAGCTTAAAAACAAATTATCTGGTTAAACAAAACATCCTGAACTTAAGAACTTACACTTAATTATGGAGCTCTTCTGGATATACTCCAATTAAGCCTGACTTGGTTAGCTGGGAAAGTAATGATGGACTGATCAGTGAGGTAAAGATAGTTTAAACCCAAAGTAGGAGGTTTTTGATGCTGGAGAAATGATAGAAGCTAGTAGAAGGTTAACCAAACAGGCAGCTTTTTTGTTTCGCAAATCCATTTAATTTTGCTGGACTTAAATTAAAAACAATTTTTCATTCTTTCTTGGCTGTCTCCTTGCATAAAAGATTATTTGTAGCCTGGTGTATGTTCAACACTTAGCCTTGCTCTCCTGCTTATTACATCTTGAATGATTTAAGCATTTCTCTTTTATAGTTTCCTCATCCCTGCAGCCTGCTTTCCTAAGGGGTAGCCGAAATCCAATTATGGCATTATTGGAAGGTTAGTTAAGGTATTTTCTTTGTAACAAATTAAAGGGAGCTGGAAAGCCGATTTACAAAATGTAAAGGTAAGGAAGGATAAACATTTCTCTTGTTCAGTCATGTCGGACTCTAGAGGGGGGGGAACACACATCTCCATTTCTTAGCCCAGGGAGCCAGTGGTATCCAAAGACGCTTCCATAAGTCATGTGGTCAACATGGCTATACAGTACACGGATACATATGGAATGCTGTTATCTTCCCACCGAAGTGGTACCTATTTATCTATTTACATTTGCATACTTATGAGCTGCTGAGTGGGCAGGAGCTGAGGCAAATAATAATAATAATAATAATAATAATAATAATAATAATAATAATAATAATAATAATTGGACGTGGCAGTGCCTGGAGACAGCAGAATAGACGAGAAAGAACTGGAGAAGATAACAAAATACAAAGACCTACAAATAGAAATAGAAAGTGTGGCAAAAGCAAGCAAGGGTAGTACCAATAGTGATAGGCTCCTTGGGTGCAATCCCAAAACAACTGGAGCACCACTTGAACACCGTTGGCATTGACAAATTCTCTATTAGTCAATTGCAAAAGGCGGCCTTGCTAGGAACTGCTTCCATCCTGTGACGATATCTGTAATACCATCAAACATCCACATCTGCCTATCCCAGGTCCTGGGTAAGGACTCGATAGGTAGACAAAATGCCAAATCCAGTCTGAACATCTGGCTGACTGTGCGATGATCCATAATAATAATAATAATAAAGTTGGAAGGGACCTTGGAGGTCATCTAGTCCAACCCCCTGGTCAGGCAGGAAAGCCTATACCATTTTGGACAAATGGCTGTCCAGTCTCTTCTTAAAAACTTCCAATGTTGGAGCATTCACCGCTTCTGGAGGCAGGTGGTTCCACTGGTTAATTGTTCTAATTTTCAGGAAGTTTCTCCTTAGTTATAGGTTGCTTCTCTCTTTGGTTAGTTTCCATCCGTTGCTTCTTGTCCTGCCTTCAGGCGCTTTGGAAAATAGCTTGACTCCCTCTTCTTTGGGGCAGCCCCTCAGATATTGGAACAGTGCTATCATGTCCCCCCTCGTCCTTCTCTTCATTAAACTAAAGTAATTGCAGCTCACTCTGCTCTCAGCTGACAAGCTCATATCATTAATTACTGAGCCATCACACACACACACCCCTTAAAACTGGGAAAGGGTCACATGTTAATAAAAATATTAATCATACAACCTTTCTAAAAAACAGCAGAAGGCTCTCAACAACCCAGATCTTTGTCGACAAAAACAAGTCTACTTGGAATTTCTGGACTGGTCAGAAGTATACTTAGTTTTTTGATACTTGCTTAAGTGGATCAATGGGCTTCTGTAGGACATGCCAAGAATGAGATGCTCAAGAGTTGATTTGAGGAGAAACACAGTTAAAAATTAGTAGAAAATCAAGTTCACGTGAAGTGTTAGTACTGCTTTATAATTCTGTGGTAAGACCATGCTTGGAATACTGCATCTAGTTTTGGTCATAATAATAATAATAATAATAATAATAATAATAATAATAAAAAGATGTTGAGACTCTAGAAAGAGTGCAGAGAAGAGCAATAAAGATGGTTAGGGGACTGAAGGCTAAAATACATGAAGAACAGTTGCAGGAATTGGGTATGTCCAATTCAATGAAGAGAAGGACGAGGGGGACCATGATAGCAGTGTTCCAATATCTCAGGGGCTGCCCCAAAAAAGAGGGAGTCAAGCTATTCTCCAAAGCGCCAAAAGGCAGGACAAGAAGCAACAGATGGAAACTAACCTAGGAGAGAAGCAACTTACAACTAAGGAGAGATTTCCCAACAGTGAATTAATCAGCCTGCTTTCGAAAGTTGTGGGTGCTCCATCACTAGACGTTTTAACAAGAGATTGAGTAAACCTTTGTCTGGAAAGGTATAGGGTTTCCTGCTTGAGTAGGAGATTGGACTAGAAGACCTCCAAGGTCCCTTCAGACTGTTATTCTGTTAAAACTATATATATTATACAAGGCTTGGAGGGATTTCCAGGAGGAAAGGGATGAAAGAGGATTTGGAGAACCAAAAGACTTTTACTTAGTTAATCTACATTTTGTTTAATTCAATATAGCTTTGGGAGCAGCTGTTTGGCTAGCACAAGAATAAAATTGATACACCGCACTAGGATTCTGAAGCCTAATCTTTGTTTGTTTGCTTTATCCCATAGGATATCATGGGTTTTAAAAACTTACCATTCTAAGATCTTCCCACTTTAAGATTTATTATTGCTCAAAGGTTTTCTTTTTTTTCTTTGCGAGTTTAGTTTGTATTTTCTTTTTTTATACCGGTAGTTCTCGACTTACGGCCACAACTGGGCCCAAAATTTCTTTTCCTAAGCGAGGTAGTTGTTAAGTGAATTTTGCCCCATTTTATGACCACTTTACCACAACTGTTAAGTGAACCACTGCAGTTGTTAAGTTAGCAACACAGCTGCTAAGTAAATCTGGCTCCCCCATTGACTTTGCTTGTCAGAAGTTCGCAAAAAGAGATTACGTGATCCTGGGCCAATGCAACCGTCATAAATATGAGTCAAGCATCCGAATTTTGATCATGTGACCACAGGGATGCTGCAAGAGTTGTAAGTGTGAAAAACAGTCATAAGTCCCCTTTTTCCGTGCTGTTATAACTTCGAACGGTCACTAAAAGGACTGTTGTAAGTCAAGGACTGCCTGTAGTTATTAAAACTTACAATAAAAATATTAAAAACGGTATCCTGAATTTGCACAGTAACACCTTGGTATGGCTAAGAGTTCTTGGGATTATCTTAATTTTTCTGGAGGAATTTCCATGTTCATCCTGCAAATGAAACTTCCCCCATGCTTTCTAACAGGTGCAACCAGTGACCAATCAGAATAGAGCTGGAAGGGACCTTGGAGGTCTTCTAGTCCAACCCCTTGCTCAAGCAGGAGATTCCATAGCATTCCAGACAAGTGACTGTCCAGTCTCTTCTTAAAGACCTCCAGTGATGGAGCACCCACAACTTCTGAAAGCAAGCTGTGCCACTGGCTAATTTTTCTCACTGTTAGGAAGTTTCTCCTTAATTCCAGGTTGCTTCTCTCCTTGATTAGTTTCCATCCGTTGTTTCTTGTCCTGCCTTTGGTGCTTTGGAAAATAAGTTGACCTCCTCCTCTTTGTAGCAAACTCTCAAATACTGGAAGATTAGTCTTTCTTTTGTCTAGACCAGATGTACCCAATTTCTGCAACCGTTCTTCATATGTTATTGTCTCCAGGCCTTTGATCATCTTAGTTGTTCTTCTTTGCACTTTTTCCAAAAGTCTCAACATCTATTTTTGTAACAGGGTGACCAAAACCTGGATGCAGCATTCCAGCTGTGGCCGTACTAAGGCTTTGTAAAGCGGTACAACAAGAACCATGCTGAGTTAGATCAGATATCCCCCGATGAATTGTCCCATTCTTTTTTTAAGCGCGGCCTCTGCTAGCAAAGGCGACATCCTTCAAACCGAGGCTTAATATTACCTATTACTTCTGTATCAGAAACATGTCTTTTGGGGGAAGTGAAAGGCTCAAATTCAACACATTTGTCAAATGTATCACTTTTTGAAAAAAAAAGGAAAAGGTTAGTCTTTCTGAAACGCCGCAGGAAGAGTGGAAAAAGCCGGGCAAAGGAACATGTCACAGCAAAACGGCATCAAGGACAGCCCACACCTCTTGTCCGTAAATGGATTTGAGATTGGCAGGGATCCCAGAGGCTCAGACAGCTGTCAGATGACTGATAAGGAGCCTCAGACCATAATATTTCCAATAAAGGCAACAGAAGCTGAGTGGGTCTAATTTTCTACCATCGATGAGTTTGGGTGAGACCCTGCTCAAAAAACCCACTACGGCTGTCAGGCTGAATACGATTTTTATCGAGTGATCAGGGTTTGAAAGGAAGGAAAGACCCCGATCACCCCAATCCAGTTGCTGTAAAAAGAGGGAGGGTGGTATTTCTTTGAAATGATCACCCCAATCTGGATGTTGCAAAAAGAAAATTCCGTGAATTCTGTCTGTGCTCCTGTATTTATTTATTTATTTAAAATGAAAATAAAATGGACTTCGCTTAAAGTCCTGCATCACCTTGAAGACACGGCCCCATCCTGAGATAAGAGAGCTATTTTTACATCCTCATATAAAGGGCCATTTCTCAAGAACCATTGAGTAAGACATTCACTATATATTGTGATTCCGGGCCAGCCTGTGATCCCGGTAGTTGAGTCTGGGGAATCAGAGGAGGAGGAGGAGGGGCCTGGAGAGCCATCAGAGTCGGAGGAAGGCTCTGATGAGCTCCAGGATTTATAATCTGATGAAGAGGCTGGTCCTTCCACTTGTGATCAAGCTGAGAGCCAGCTGTGCTGGGAAGCTGAGTCGGACTTGGAGGAAGCACAGGTGGAAGGCCTCAGAGACACTGGTAAACGAAGACAGATCACACGGGTAGGACAGAGGTAGGCAATGGAGCAACTCCAGGGGAGGAGGAGAAAGCAGTGAGAAGCCACGCCTTGGGGGCTGCGTAACAAAAAGGGAATTTGTGGGCAGGGCTGGTTGCTAGAGGCAACCGTTTGCAAAGAACTTCAGAGTCAAGAGATCATGGTCTGTTTATTTTGCCTGTGAGTTATTTCCTGTTTGACTCATGCTCCGTTTTGCTTTTGGACAAGGTCTCCATTGGAAAAGTGTTCTGTTGCTTTGGTTTTCTGGGACAATTATCAGGTCTGTAACTTAAAAAAAAAGGGTTTATTTTCCAGTCTACTGTTAAAAGAGGGGTTGTCTTTGTGAAGTAACAAGGATGTACGTAGGCTGGGACAGAACACTATAGATCTGATTGCCATGAGTTTGGAGACGTTGGGAACCAAAAGGGTGAGCCACGTATCTGAAGTTGTTCCACGACCGTTGACTAGTTTGTTATTCATTATAAATAATGAATTACAAATCCAGGTTAATCCTCGACAGGTCTGTGACAATTCATCATGGCCAACTCACCAGGGCAACTCTACACAGCCTATTTGCCCACGCCAAGTCGCGGTGGGACAATTTGCTATGGGAGAAGAGTTACACTAATATCAAAGAAATGATGGAATAGAATCATTAAAGAAAGGATGGGAAAGGAGGGTCAGAATGAAATGGGAATGGCAACAATTAAAATAATTATTTTGTACAATTAAATTGAATTGTTGAATTGTCCCGTGGAAAATTGACTGTGGTGAATTAGCCATGGCGAGATGGCCGTGGTGAGTCATCCCATTCCGGTCCTCAACTTACAACCATTTGTTTAGTCACCATTCGAAGTTATAACAACACTGAAAAAAGTTGTCAACGCTGCTTACATTGGATGTCTTGCTTTGACAACATACGAAGATGCAGCCTTTTTTTTCTTTCTTATGCTTTACTCTTAGAATTAGATGGTGCTGGGGGAGGAGGCGGAATGTGGTGGGAGTTAGACATAACAATATTGTACTGGTGTGTGAATTCAGAACTTGAAATAAGAGATGATAAGAATTGGCGGGTGGGAGAATAGGAGGCAAAGCCTGCATTTCAAACTAATTGGGGAATGTGATTTATGACTGTTAATTGGAGGAGGGAATTGTGCTTTGATACTATGTGCTCAGGGGAGGGGAATCCAGTTTTTGGCTTCAACTATGTTAGTGCCAAAGCTATGCTACTCCAATAAAGATTCTTTAAAGTAAACAATGCCTCCAAATTCCTTGAAGAGTTTCATCTGTCGGAACCATGACAAAAATGACTTATGACTGTTTTCCATACTTATGATCATTGCAGCATCCTCCTGGTCACATGATCAAAATTCGGATGCTTGGCAGCTGGCTCATATTTGTGACCGTTGGTGTGTCCTAGGTCATGTGACCCCTTGTCATTTTTGTTGCTCTTACCTACGCTCTTTCTACAGCCTCAGCATCTTTTTTGCATTGTGTTGCTGGTTGATCCCTCTTGGTAAGTTGGGTATTTGGGTTTTTACATTTATTTGTACTACATAAAAAGTAATAGCAATAGCGCTTGGACTTATATACCACTTCATTGTGCTTTACAATCCTCTCCAAGTGGTTTACAGAATCAGCATATTGACCCCCAACAATCTGGGTCCTCATTTTATTGACCTTGGAAGGATGGAAGACTGAGTCAACCTTGAGCCGGTGAGGATTGAACTCCTGGCAGTGAGCAGAGTTAACAATAGCAATTGCACTTAGACTTATATACCACTTCACAGTGCTTTACAACCTGAGTGGTTTACAGAGTCAGCATATTGACCTCCCAACAATCTGGGTCCCCATTTTACCGACCTCAGAAGGATGGAAGACTGAGTCAACCTTGAGCCAGTAATGATCGATCTTCTGGCTATGGGCAGAGTCAACATGCAATATTGCATTCTAACTACTGTGCAACCAAAGCTGTTTAAATATGATAATAAAGATGTGATTAGAGCTAATCTGGTCTAGTGGTTGGCACCAAGCTAGAAATCCAGAGACTGTGATTGTATTGGATATGTTTAGCTGTCTTAACTTTTTTGTAAAAATAATAAAGGCTGGCAATAAATAAATATTATTTTATTAAATTTATATCCCACTGAACTCCCAGCGACTCTAGAATCATGATTTGTATTAAGCCATCAAGAGTTGTTGGAGCAGAGCAGATGGGACATTTGAAATATAACTAAATAAGCCAGTAAACAATCAATCAATCAATCAATCAATCAATCAATAAATAAATAAATGTAAAAAAAACCCCACACATGCACATTAATTTGAATGGAGGGAAAACGTTCCTGTGACGTTTTTTAAAATTTACTTATTTTAGTTGTGAAGAAAATAGTTTGCGCCGTGTTTGGTATGCTCAGATAAATTCCAATAAATAAATTCTTGCTGGCAAAATGAATATAATGAAGCTCTGACCAACAGCTACGCATTAACGGATTTCTAACAATAGCCTATTGGAGACTTGTGAAAATGAAGCAATTCCCAAACTTACAGGCTTCCGGGGAAATAAGTAAATAAAGTGAGGGACATTTTCTGTTTAAAAGGATTAATAACGCGATCAAAATGGAGCTAGCTGTGGGATAATTAACACACAAGATGGAAAAACGTACACACATTAACAGGAAGTTAGGAGGCAGTAAATCAAATGTAAAGATTGCAGAGATGAACAACAGAGTCTAATTGGGAAAAAAAGAATTCAAATTAAAAAAAAAGGGTTTATTCATTTACCGAGACATCTTGATCTAACCTTATCTTACCCCCCTATCCTTGTGTGCAAATGCTAGTACAAAATCAAACTATTTAAAATAAATATGCTATATGTGTATGTCATTTAAAGATTTCATAATATACCACAGATACAGAATAACACATTCAAGGGACCAGATGTACTAATTTTTTAACACTCATTTCTATTATGCACATAAAACCTGAAATGTAATGTTCCATGCGTGAAAAGGCCCAGGTTTTAAGTAATTAAATTAAATATGCACATATTAAGTACATATATTTATATACATGTATATTATCACCTGTTTTCAGTGCCTTTCCCCCCCTCAAAATCATATTATCATGAGGCTTTTTGCTAAAGTGCTTCTTTAAATGACTGTAACTGTTTCAAATGGAGCCGGTGTAGTAGTTAAAGTGGCTGGCCTAAAAATCAGGAGACAGTGAGTTCTAGTTCTTCCTTAGGCATGGAAATCAACTGGTTGACTTTGGGCTGATCACCTGGAGATTGTGAATTCTAATCCTGCCATAGCTATGAAAGCCAGCTAGGTGACTTTGGGCCAATCATCAGGAGATTGTGAGTTCTAATCCTGCCTTAGGCATGCCTGCTGGGTAACTTTGGGCCAATCATTAGGAGACAGTGAGTTCTAATCCCACTTTAGCCAGGAAAGCCGGCTGGGTGACTTTGGGCCAATCACCAGGAGACAGTGAGTTCTAGTCCCGCCTTAGGCATGAGAGCCTGCTGGGTGACTTTGGGCCAATCACCAGGAGACAGTGAGTTCTAGTCCCGCCTTAGGCATGAGAGCCTGTTGGGTGACTTTGGGCCAATAACCAGGAGACAGTGAGTTCTAGTCCCGCCTTAGGGATGAGAGCCTGCTGGGTAACTTTGGGCCAATCACCAGGAGACAGTGAGTTCTAGTCCCGCCTTAGGCATGAGAGCCTGCTGGGTGACTTTGGGCCAATCACCAAGAGACAGTGAGTTCTAGTCCCGCCTTAGGCATGAAAGCCAACTGGGTGACTTTGGGCCAATCACCAGGAGACAGTGAGTTCTAGTCCTGCCTTAGGCATGAAAGCCAACTGGGTGACTTTGGGCCAATCACCAGGAGACAGTGAGTTCTAGTCCCGCCTTAGGCATGAAAGCCAACTGGGTGACTTTGGGCTGGTCCCTCTCTCTCAGTCCAGCCCACCTCACAGGGCTGTTGTTGTGGGGGAAATAGGATGAGGAAGGAATATGAGATAGGTTCGTTTGCCTTGACATATTTAAAAAGTAATAAAGACAGGATGTAAAATCTAATAATGAAATAGTTAACTTAATAGAAATATTTAAACAATCCTGGCACACATATTTGTCCTGATGGGGCAAATCTGAGTCTGCAAAGGGTTTATTTGCAAGTCTGAGATGTATTTGCTTCACAAACTAACACTGATGATGTTACCTAGTTGGGTAATGAAACGTCTGCAGGAAAACAGCCAAGCTCAGAGAGCACCAAGGACCCCACCGTTGTCCTCCTCCTCCTCTTCCTCCTCCTCCTCCTCTTCCTCCTCCTCCTCCTCCTCCTCTTCTGCGGAAACCCCCCTCCCTTCTAGCGCTGATGATGTTACCTAATTGGGTAATAAAACGTCTGCAAGAAAACAATCAAGCTCAGAGAGCACCAAGGACCCCTCATTTCAACCCTGAGCTACAAATATTCTCCTTTAATGGTACTACCAGTGTAGATTCACCCATATCTCTTAATCCTTTCCCAACTGGGACAAGTAACTAGGAAAAGCCCCAGTCCTTTAACATTCCCCAGAGATTATTCTTCTTTGGAGCAAGGAGACAAAAAGCCATTTCTTTCACATCTGATAGGCAAGAGTAAATGTTGACATCCCCCCCCCAAAAAAGGTAGATTTTAGTGTTTTTAGCTCAGCACTGGCTTTCCCGAAAGCAATAAAACTTTTCAAAATAAAGAACGTGTCTGAATCAGAGGAGAAACATCAGAGGAGAAACGTCAGCCAAGTATAATAAAACAAGGGCGTGCAAGGGCCTCAGCGTGACTTGGGGTGTTGCAGGCACATCCCAGATGAGAAGCAGAGTGTTACAGGCAGGTCCAAGGTGTTTGTCCATAAAAAATGGATAGGCAAGGTATGCAATTCTCCTTCTAACTCAGGGGTTCTCAACCTTGGCAACTTTAAGACTTGTGGACTTCAATTCCCAGAATTCCTCAGCCAGCAAAGCTGGCTGAGGAATTCTGGGAGTTGAAGTCCACAAATCTTAAAGTTGCCAAGGTTGAGAACCCCTGTTCTAACTAGACAGGTCTGATTTTTAGGATAGTTGCTATGGGAAATGGGACACCCCCCCTTTTTTTTTTTTGCCTGCTTTAAACTGAATCCAGGACCAGTTGCCTGCATTACCTTTCCTTCTTGTCTTGCAGTTTTCCATCTGGTATTTATCTTATGAAGAGCAGCCAAAACAGCCAGCATGCGACTCCGTTCTGCACAGATTCTTTAACATCTCTGTTTATACCGTGTCATCAGAAAAGTGGGGGCGAGGGCTTCCTTTGGAAAGATGAAAAGACTGTAGACCAGTGGTTCTCAACCTTTTTAATGCCGCGACCCCCAACCGGTCGTAAGTCGAGGACTACTCAACCGGTCGTAAGTCGAGGTCTACTCAACTGTCACAGCACCGTTTGCAGACTGGGACTTTTGGCGGGCTCAGCAGGGCAGAGACAGCCTGGACAATTCCTATTGGCTTTTGAAAGCCAATAGAATTAGACTCTATCCAAGAGAGTCTATTCTATTGGCTTTCAAAAGCCAATAGAATAAAAGGGAATAGCACAGCTAAGGAAAAGGGGGGGGGAAATGGCGGACTGCATTGTTTGGCGACCCCCGTGAAATGGTCGTTCGACCCCAAATGGGGTCCCGACCCACAGGCTGAGAACCGCTGCTGTAGACCAAACGCCGGGATCTTTCTCGCCAGGCATATGCGGGTGTCTCCAGGTTTTAAGGTTGGCTAAAAGAAGGGTGCTTCACAACTGTCGGAGATCTGGACCTGAGAATAATGGAATGACCGAGTTGGAAGGGACCTTGGAGGTCTTCTAGTCCAACCCCCTGCTCAGGCAGGAAAATCTAGGCTGCACTCTAGGCTGCATTAACAGAGGGATAGAATCAAGATCGCGTGAAGGGTTAATATCACTTTACAAGGCCTTCGTAAGGCCACACTTGGAATACGGCATCCAGTTTTGGTCACCACGATGTAAAAAAAGATGTTGAGACTCTAGAAAGAGTGCAGAGAAGAGCAACAAAGATGATCGGGGGACTGGAGGCTAAAACATATGAAGAAGAAGTTGCTAGATTTGGGTTTGTCTAGTTTAATGAAGAGAAGGAATGTGGGGCGACATGATAGCAGCTTTCCAATATCTGAGGGGCTGACACAAAGAAGAGGGAGGGAGTGTTCAAGCCATTCTCCAAAGCACCTGAAGGCAGGACAAGAAGCAACGGATGGAAACTGATCAAGGAGAGAAGCAACTTTAAAACTAAGGAGAAATTTCCTGACAGTGAGAACAATGAATCAGTGGAACCACCTGCCTCCAGAAGCTGTGAATGCTTCAACACTGGAAGTTTTTAAGAAGAGACTGGATAGCCATTTGTCCAAAATGGTATAGGGTTTCCTGCCTGAGCAGGGGGTTGGACTAGATGATCTCCAGGGTCATTTCCAACTTTATTACTATTATTATTATCATTATTATATTTGGATGTGGGGACATCGTTAAAATTAAATAGTTTATTTAACTTTGTCGTTGGCTTACATGAGTTCATTTAATGACCGTTCAAAGTTACAACAGTGCTGAAAAAAGTGATTTACGACCAGTTTTCACACTTATGACCATTGCAGCATCCCCATGGTCATGTGGTCAAAATTCGACAGATACTTTGTGGTTCCAGAGTTTCTGTCTTTAAAAGGAAACACTTATGGATAGCCATTTGTCTGAAATGGTATAAGGTTTCTGCCTGAGCAGGGGGCTGGACTAGATGACCTCTAAGGTCCCTTCCAACTTTATTATTCTATTCTATTCTATTCTATTCTATTCTATTCTATTCTATTCTACCCTATATTGTTCCAACCAAATGGCTGTCCAGAAGGAAAGAAAATGGATCCAAAATCTGGATCCAAAAATGACTCAAAGAGTGGGTGGACTTCAGGACCGATTTAATCCTCCCAAATCCTTGCTTTGTTGATTTTCAAGACCGACATCTTACTCTTGCAGTGTTGATTGACAAGTCTGGCAACTACAGACAGTCCTCGACTTACAACAGTTCATTTAATGACCGTTCCAAGTTACAACGGCACTGAAAAAAGTGACGTATCACCATTTTTACACTTACGACCGTTGCAGCCTCCCCATGGTCACGTGATCAAAACTGAGACACTTGGCAACTGGCATGTATTTACGATGGTTGCATTGTCCTGGGGTCATGAGATCCCCAAAGGATCTTAAAGGCAGAAAATGCTCCCCCCCACACACAAGTCTCTTTGCCCCAAACAGAAACCAACTCTGCAGAAATGCAGATGTGATAATCTTGTCAGAAAGATTGGAGTCAGGAAGCTGGGATTAGAAAGAAAGATCCCTAGAATCAACAATCCCTCACACCAAAAATCCAACAGTCCTCAGCCACAGCCCCAAGGAAGCAGGATATGATCTTTGGGACATAATAGGATTAACCCACCACCCTCAGAATACCAGAAAGACACACTCAGATTCAGGTCAAAGTTCATGCCACAAGAACAACTCCAAACAAAAGCTCAAGAAGGTATAAAAACCCACTCCCAGCAACATGTAATCACTTAGTAATAGTAGTAAAGTTGGAAGGGACCTTGGAGGTCATCTAGTCCAGGCAGGAAACCCTATACCATTTCAGACAAATGGAGCCATCTTTCTGTCTGGCTCTCCTCTTCAATAAACTGCAACCTTCTAAAGCAGCCTCCATTTTAATTATTCCCAGCTTGGACTGGACCCTAATGAAGATTTTTTTTTTCTTTCAACACAACTGTGGCAAGAAAGATTGTAAAATCGAGCAAAACTCACAACAAATTTCTCCCTTAACAACATACATTTTGGGCTCAATTGTGGTTGTAAGTCAAGGAGTACCTGTATTGATGGGATTTGGGAAAGGTTTTCTCAAGGGCTCAGTCCCAACTTTTTTTGTCTGGTTCAAGTGACATATTTTTCCTTTGTTTCCTTAGCAACTTGGTTCCTTCAAATCTTCCATTTTAATGGACCTGGACTGAAGAGACAAAGCGGTCCTTTTTAGTGCTGTTTCCAAGATGGCCGGATAGGCAGCTGTTGTTTTCTCTCTTGCTTCAGAACCTTATTTATACAAATCTAATTAGGCAGATTACAAGATGTCTCCTCTTTAGAACCGCTGAAAATGTATTGTGCCACTTTAT